>NW_027362771.1:612854479-612939479 GCF_046119375.1 Phyllobates terribilis
AAGTAAAAACGCATCAAAACCGCACATAAAAACACGCTTATATTACGCAGAATATTTCCTACCGACACTCAGGTTTTTAGTCCAGAAAATTCTGCTGCAAATACTCAACATGTATACATAACCCTAAAGTCCGGCTTTTCATTTGCTTCTGCGAATAATAAAACCCGCTGGTGTAAGATGAGACGTTATTAGTGCCCCTCTAATATGTCAGGTCCATCTTTTGCAGGCTGTGCACCAGAAAACTTGTACTATCATTTACATCTATGTAAATAGATGACCATGCCCCTTAAAGTCAATTTGTCAGCAGGTTTTCGCTTTTGTAATCCGAGAGGAGCGTGATATTGGGGCAGAGACCCTGATTCTAGCGATGTATCACTTATTTCTCTGCTTGTTGTAGCTTCAATAAAATCAGTGTTTTATTATCAGTAGAGTGGTCTGTGCCATGTAGTTCTGCTCTGTGAAACCCCGCCCCCACCACTGATTGGTAGCTTTTTGACAGTGTACACAGAAAGCAGCCAATCAGTGCTGTGGGCGGGGCTGCACAGAGCTCAGCATTCAGAGAACTGCTAAATCTGCAGCAGAGAAAACAGTGATTTTGTCAAAACGGCAGCAAGCAACCCAGTAAGTGATACATCACCGGAATAAGGGTGTCTGCCCCTACATCATGCTGCTTTCAGATTATGTAACAAAAACCAGGTGACCGTCTCCCTTTAAGCTAACTTCCACCCATCCATCCATAGTTACAAAGTTGTTTTAATAAATTGGATCCCATGCAGACCTGCCTACAATCATACATTGTAACAACCACAACAGCTGCGTAAAAAATGCATAAAAATTCCTGAATATCGAAATGACTGGTAAGTGGAGAGGGTGATAACATAAGGAAAAGTTTCTGTAACCCCCTCTGCCTCCCTTTCCTCCAGGGTGGCAGGAAGATTGTACAGGCAGGCATGTGACAGTAACGAGTTATGTTCTCCCTTCCTGCACTTACCTGCAGCTTTTCCTCCCCTACACAGATACAGAACAAGGTAAAGTAAAACTTTTTCCTCTCCGCCTTTATCTACCTTTTCAGGAAAGCGATGACGACCTTAAGTGGGACGAGGGGATCGGAGATCACATCTCTCAGGATAGCGATGTTGAAGCCGGGGGAAAGAAAAGAAAAAAGAAACACAAGGAAAAGAAAGAGAGGAAAACCAAAAAGAGGAAGAAAGAGGAGGTGGTGGAAGAGCGCAAGGTCTGTTCCCAGAACTCTACGATGGCTGCATAGTGACCGCGGTACACTAACAACTGCCCGTGTGTCTCCTATCTCTCAGGTAGAGCAGAAGTCCTCCGCGGTGCTGCTGGCCAGCTGGGGCTTGGAGGACGTTGATCATGTTTTTACAGATGACGATTATCACACCCTAACAAACTACAAAGCCTTTAGCCAGTTCATGAGGTACTGTGCTCACCGTGCGGCGCTTGTATGTATGTGTCTCCATAACCCCCCAGGGAAGCACACTGCCCTTCTGTCTGTCACTGCTTCACCCTACTGGAGGAGGAGCAAACCTGTAGCTTCAGTCTGTCTGTATCACCCTGCTGGGGGAGGAGACTAATAGCTCCTATCTGTATCACTCTGCAGGGAGAGGAGACTCCTAGCTCCTCCTATCTGTACCATCCTGCAGGGGAAGGAGACTCATAGCTCCTCCTATCTGTATCACCCTGCAGGGGGAGGAGACTCATAGCTCCTCCTATCTGTATCACCCTGCAGGGGAAGGAGACTCATAGCTCCTCCTATCTGTATCACCCTGCAGGGGGAGGAGACTCATAGCTCCTCCTATCTGTATCACCCTGCAGGGGAAGGAGACTCATAGCTCCTCCTATCTGTATCACCCTGCAGGGGAAGGAGACTCATAGCTCCTCCTATCTGTACCATCCTGCAGGGGAAGGAGACTCATAGCTCCTCCTATCTGTATTTCCCTGCAGGGGGAGAAGACTCACAGCTCCTCCTATCTGTATCACCCTGCAGGGGGAGGAGACTCATAGCTCCTCCTATCTGTATCACCCTGCAGGGGGAGGAGACTCATAGCTCCTCCTATCTGTATCACCCTGCAGGGGGAGGAGACTCATACCTCCTATCTGTATCACCCTGCAGGGGGAGGAGACTCATAGCTCCTCCTATCTGTATCACCCTGCAGGGGGAGGAGACTCATAGCTCCTCCTCTCTTTATCACCCTGCAGGGGGAGGAGACTCATAGCTCCTCCTATCTGTATCACCCTGCAGGGGAAGGAGACTCATAGCTCCTCCTATCTGTATCACCCTGCAGGGGAGGAGACTCATAGCTCCTCCTCTCTGTATCACCCTGCAGGGGGAGGAGACTCATACCTCTTCCTATCTGTATCACCCTGCAGGGGAGGAGACTCATAGCTCCTCCTATCTGTATCACCCTGCAGGAGGTGGAGACTCATAGCTCCACCTATCTGTATCACCCTGCAGGGGAAGGAGACTCATAGCTCCTCCTATCTGTATCACCCTGCAGGGAAAGGAGACTCATAGCTCCTCATATCTGTATCACCCTGCAGGGGAAGGAGACTCATAGCTCCTCCTATCTGTATCACCCTGCAGGGGAAGGAGACTCATAGCTCCTCCTATCTGTATCACCCTGCAGGGGAAGGAGACTCATAGCTCCTCCTATCTGTATCACCCTGCAGAGGAAGGAGACTCATAGCTCCTCCTATCTTTATCACCCTGCAGGGGAAGGAGACTTATAGTTCCCCCTATCTGTATCACCCTGCAGGGGAAGGAGACTCATAGCTCCTCCTATCTGTATCACCCTGCAGGGGAAGGAGACTCATAGCTCCTCCTATCTGTATCACCCTGCAGGGGGAGGAGACTCATACCTCTTCCTATCTGTATCACCCTGCAGGGGAGGAGACTCATAGCTCCTCCTCTCTGTATCACCCTACAGGGGGAGGAGACTCATACCTCTTCCTATCTGTATCACCCTGCAGGGGAAGGAGACTCATAGCTCCTCCTATCTGTATCACCCTGCAGTAGGTGGAGACTCATAGCTCCTCCTATCTGTATCACCCTGCAGGGGAAGGAGACTCATAGCTCCTCCTATCTGTATCACCCTGCAGGGGAAGGAGACTCATAGCTCCTCCTATCTGTATCACCCTGCAGAGGAAGGAGACTCATAGCTCCTCCTATCTTTATCACCCTGCAGGGGAAGGAGACTTATAGCTCCTCCTATCTGTATCACCCTGCAGGGGAAGGAGACTCATAGCTCCTCCTATTTGTATCACCCTGCAGGGGAAGGAGACTCATAGCTCCTCCTATCTGTATCACCCTGCAGGGGAAGGAGACTCATAGCTCCTCCTATCTGTATCACCCTGCAGGGGAAGGAGACTCATAGCTCCTCCTATCTGTATCACCCTGCAGGGGAAGGAGACTCATAGCTCCTCCTATCTGTATCACCCTGCAGGGGAAGGAGACTCATAGCTCCTCCTATCTGTAGCACCCTGCAGGGGAAGGAGACTCATAGCTCCTCCTATCTGTATCACCCAGCAGGGGGAGGAGACTCATAGCTCCTATCTGTATCACCCTGCAGGGGAAGGAGACTCATAGCTCCTCCTATCTGTATCACCCTGCAGGGGGAGGAGACTCATAGCTCCTCCTATCTGTATCACCCTGCAGG
Organism: Phyllobates terribilis; assembly: GCF_046119375.1. NCBI lineage: Eukaryota > Metazoa > Chordata > Amphibia > Anura > Dendrobatidae > Phyllobates > Phyllobates terribilis. The sequence continues at coordinate 612,858,154 of NW_027362771.1, forward strand.
GGAAGGAGACTCATAGCTCCTCCTATCTGTATCACCCTGCAGGGGAAGGAGACTCATAGCTCCTCCTATCTGTATCACCCTGCAGGGGAAGGAGACTCATAGCTCCTCCTATCTGTAGCACCCTGCAGGGGAAGGAGACTCATAGCTCCTCCTATCTGTAGCACCCTGCAGGGGAAGGAGACTCATAGCTCCTCCTATCTGTATCACCCAGCAGGGGGAGGAGACTCATAGCTCCTCCTATCTGTATCACCCTGCAGGGGAAGGAGACTCATAGCTCCTCCTATCTGTAGCACCCTGCAGGGGAAGGAGACTCATAGCTCCTCCTATCTGTATCACCCAGCAGGGGGAGGAGACTCATAGCTCCTCCTATCTGTATCACCCAGCAGGGGGAGGAGACTCATAGCTCCTCCTATCTGTATCACCCTGCAGGGGAAGGAGACTCATAGCTCCTCCTATCTGTATCACCCTGCAGAGGGAGGAGACTCATAGCTCCTCCTATCTGTATCACCCTGCAGGGGAAGGAGACTCATAGCTCCTCCTATCTGTAGCACCCTGCAGGGGAAGGAGACTCATAGCTCCTCCTATCTGTAGCACCCTGCAGGGGAAGGAGACTCATAGCTCCTCCTATCTGTAGCACCCTGCAGGGGAAGGAGACTCATAGCTCCTCCTATCTGTAGCACCCTGCAGGGGAAGGAGACTCATAGCTCCTCCTATCTGTATCACCCAGCAGGGGGAGGAGACTCATAGCTCCTCCTATCTGTATCACCCTGCAGGGGAAGGAGACTCATAGCTCCTCCTATCTGTAGCACCCTGCAGGGGAAGGAGACTCATAGCTCCTCCTATCTGTATCACCCTGCAGGGGAAGGAGACTCATAGCTCCTCCTATCTGTATCACCCAGCAGGGGGAGGAGACTCATAGCTCCTCCTATCTGTATCACCCTGCAGGGGGAGGAGACTCACATCTCCTGTCTGTCTGTGACGCTCTGCATGGGTGGGGCTGACCTCCAGACCGTCTATGTCTGTATCATTGTGTCACCTTGCAGCGGGCAGCGCAGACTTCTCTTTATATTTGTTACCCTTTAGTGAGAGGGGCTTATGCTGACCTTCGTTCTGTCACTTTGTGTGTCTGCACAGTGGGTCTCCGGTGTACATCTTGCTTCTGTCTACTTTGCTTTGCAGCAGGATCTTGCTTTGTGGCTTCTGTCTTTCTCACTCTCTGGATGTCATTGGCTTCTAACTCCCTGCTTTATGTCGCCTTATAACCACTGGGATAGACCCATGGCTTTTTGTCACTGTCACCTTTAGGCCTCTCATTGCCAAGAAGAACCCCAAAATCCCAATGTCCAAGATGATGACCATTCTGGGTGCCAAGTGGCGAGAATTTAGTGCCAACAACCCTTTCAAGTCATCGCCTGCAGCAGTGGCAGCGGCGGCGGCAGCAGCTGCAGCAGCGGTGGCCGAGCAAGTGACCGTCACCCTCCCCGCTTCTGCCAGCGTTCCCCAGGCAGTGCCAATCCGCCGAGCCAAGACCAAGGAGGGCAAGGGTGAGCCCTGCAGCATCAGTGCCCATCCCTGCAGCATCAGTGCCCATTCCTGCAGCATCAGTGCCCATTCCTGCAGCATCAGTGCCCATCCCTGCAGCATCAGTGCCCATCCCTGCAGCATCAGTGCCCATCCCTGCAGCATCAGTGCCCATCCCTGCAGCATCAGTGCCCATCCCTGCAGCATCAGTGCCCATCCCTGCAGCATCAGTGCCCATCCCTGCAGAGCATTGCCACCTCATACTCGCCATATCATCCACTCACTATTATTTCTGTCCCAGGTCCAGGGCATAAGAAGCCATACAAGAGCACCCGGATGTCCGAGCCCAAGAGGAAACCCGGCAAAAAGAAAATGACCCTGCTGAAGATTAAACTGGGTGGAGTGAAGAGGAAAGCTGGCAGCTCGGTAAAATTAATCAGACCCCCTGACCACTAAAATGATTAGGATCCTACTCATTATGCCTAAAATTAATTCTGCCCCAATATCAGTCCCCAAAATTAATCAGACCTCAGAATTTATCAGATCCCTAAGGTTGGTTTGTAACCCAGATCAGACCCCCTAAAATAATTCAGATTTCTAGATTTAACGTGATCCAAGCTCGGACCCCTAAATTTAATTTGGTCCCCAGACTAACCCAGCCCGAAATTATTCGGACCATACACCGGATCCATAAAATTATTTAGAACTCAGACCAGACCCCAAAACTTAATCAGGCCCTTGACCAGACCACTAAAAAGATTAATATTGTAGGCAAACGCCCCTAAGATTAACTAAAGCCACAGAAAAGACCCCTAAAGTTAAAGGGGTATTCCCATCGCCAAGCTCCTATCCCAATGTGTAGTAGGTATAATAATAATATTAGCAAATACTTCCAATTAGAAATGTAGTATAGTTCTTCTGATTTCCTATGTCACTTACCCCATGTGCAAGGCATTGCAGTAGCTTAGGTATCCATGGTTACGACCACTAACAAGTAAGTAACTGTCACTATATGAGTGGTCGTAACAAAGGATACCTAAGCTACTGCAATGTCTTGCACATGGGTAAGCGACATAGCTAATCAGAAGAACTATACTACATTTCTAATTGGAAGTATTTGATAATATTATTATTATTATTACACCTATTACATATTGGGATAGGATCTTGTAGATGGAAATACCCCTTTAATTGTGACCCCTAAAATTCATTAGACCCCAAACGACACCTCTATAATTTGTGTACTCTCCAGACCAGACCCCAAAAATTAGTTTGAAGCCCAGACCAGACCCTAAAAATAATTCAGATACTGAAAATTAGACCCAAGACCAGATCCCTGAAAGTAATTCAGTCCTCCGACCGGATCCCTTAAATTATTCAGTAGCTCAAAATTACTAAGGTCCCAGGTAAGAGCCCCCCAGACCTCTAATATTAGTCGGACGCCAGACCCTTGAAATTAATTTGGAGCCCAGAATAAACCTCCAAAATAATTCAGATCCGTAAAATTTAATGAGACCCCAAGACCATACCCCTAAAATTAATTCTGGCCCCAAACCAACTCTTAAAATTTATCAGACCGTTAAAACCAAACCTCGGACCCCAGATCAGACCACTAAAATAATTCAGATACTTAAAAATTAATGAGATCCAAGACCAGACCCCTAAAATGTATTCAGTCTCCAGACCCGATCCCTAAAATTATTCAGACTTTTGTCCCGACCCATAAAATTGAGATCCAGGAGAAAACCCCTAAAATAAATTCTGGCCCCAGACTAGACCCCTGAAATTTGTTTGGAGCCCAGAGCAGACCTCCAAAATAAATCCGATCCATAAAATTCCATGAGACCTAGACCCCTAAAAGTAATTCATACCTCTGACCAGACCCTAATAATTCAGTCCTTTGGTGTCACTGTGTCTCCGCAGAGCGAGGAGATGGAGCACCCCGAAGTGTCCGACCTGGAGAACTCCAGCGTCCACAGCTCCTCCGCCCCGTCAGACAGCTCAGGACGAGTAAAGAGAAAGCGAGGGAGGCCGGCCGGGAAAAAGAAGAAGAAAGGTAAAACATGGAGAGGTGAGAGAACCAGAGAGGAAGCCGCCGGCAGACGGCGAAACATAAGGCAGCGAGAACGGCCCGTGAGTGTGGCCATAAGACAGATGCAGCCGCCGGCGCATTGTCAGTCCAGAAACTTCTTACTTTCTCGTTTTTTTTTTTTTTCATTTTTAGTTGTCGTGGAGGAAGGGATCTCTGCGGGAGAGGGCTACGAAACTGACCACCAGGACTACTGCGAGGTCTGCCAGCAAGGTGGTGAGATCATCCTGTGCGACACGTGTCCCCGGGCTTATCACCTGGTGTGCCTAGAGCCAGAATTAGAGCGAGCCCCCCAGGGCAACTGGAGCTGCCCCCATTGTGTAAGTGACAGCGGTGACGGCCATTCTTCCGCCCCTCTTCCCGCCGCAGGCAGTTATAAAAGGTTAAAGGGAACCTGTCAGAAAGACGAGGTAAAGCCTCATTCAGACGTCCCTGCATTACTGACATCTACATGAGGCTTTACACTGAATGAGCTGAGCCATGTATCTCATCCCATCGTGTGTGAAACACTATGCTGAGCCCTGTATCTAACCCCAGCACGGGATACAGTGAGAAGCACCAAGTAACAGAATCGGTGCTGTCGACCGTCCTCGGTGACACTGTCCACATTTCGGTATCATTTTACAGTCACCAGTAATGGCTCCGCACTGTGATCCTAAACTTCATCCTCTCTTAACCTTTTGCAAATGGCCAGAAGGGGAAGGAGATGAGTGACATCACACACACACATGAGCAGACCCCGCCCACATTTACAGCAGTCGTAATGCGAGCTAGCTCTACACCAGATTTCTGCAGCTGCTCCCTCTAGTGTTTGAAAAGTGGAACATCTCAAATCTTTTTAAAATGATTTTTCAGATTTTAAGTCATTAAAAAAAAAAAAAAGTTAATATTTTTTTTAAATTAAAATATATTAATACTTTACTTTTTTTTTTTTCAATTGTTGATTTTTTTTATAACACGACCAAAATAATGGCAATTCTGGCATTTGTTTGTGGCTAAATAATTAAATATTTTGATAGATTGTACTTTTGCCGGTCTGACAGTTCCAAAAAGAGTTAATTTCTTTATATATATATTTTTTTTTAAGGGGTTGGAGCTTTTTATTTTAATTCATACAGAGCTGCAAATCCGCTGCTCCTCTTTACACAACTGTGGTTTAATGACGATCTTATTTCTGCCACTAGGGGGAGCTCACTGCATGCTCCCTTTAATAAGCCTGTCTTCAGTAAGCTCCTCAGCTCCCCCTAGTGGTTCCTGCAGGTGGCCATAATTATATGATGTAACTCTATCTGCCCTAAATAAGAACACTGTATTAAAGTCGGACCATATGCGAAAGGGGAACGCTTTCAAATAGTGAAAACTAAATGTGAACTGAGGCCTAGCAACTGCACTAGTAACAGCTGAACATAAAGTGGAAACCATTAATATGTCCCAGGAGAAAGAGGGAGTCCAATGGGAAGCCAAGGAGCTGGAGGAGGAAGAGCTGGAGGAACGCAGGCGAGATAGGCGGGAGGAAGAAGACGACCACATGGAGTTCTGCCGGGTGTGTAAGGATGGAGGAGAGCTGCTGTGCTGCGATGCCTGTGTGTCCTCCTACCACATCCACTGCCTCAACCCTCCGCTGCCCGACATCCCGCACGGGGAATGGCTATGCCCGCGATGTACGGTAAGAATTTCCTCGGGCGAGACGGTTGTATTGGGTGTAGCTTTGCCCATAATAAACTGTTCTGCAGTCTAGCTGAAAACATTAAACCAAGCCTTACACATCCACACTAAGTGAGTCAAAATCTAAAATATGACTTAGTGATTACGGGGTGAAATGAGGAGGTTATAGGGCACCACCTTCTTTTCATCCTGGTCGCCATGTGTGCTTCACTCGGTGTTCTTCTTTTGATCTGCAGTGCCCAAGGCTAAAAGGTCGGGTCCAGAAGATCCTGCACTGGCGCTGGGGGGTTCCTCCAGAAGGAGTCTCGCCTCCTGAGCTACCTGCTCCTGCTTCAGATCTGGAGCCGCCCAGGAGCCTGCAGGGGAGGTCGGAGAGAGAGTTCTTTGTGAAGTGGGCAGGGATGTCCTACTGGCATTGCTGCTGGATCACGGAGCTCCAGGTCTGTCTGTTTTCATGATCCTACCGCTTTTAGGTTGATCCTAGAAAACAACAGGGTATAATAAAACTTGACAACCAGACTATGCCCAGCGTGATGTCTACTCTTAGTTTCATATAATTTCCCGACTTCTGCTCCTCCTCTTCCTCCCCTCTCACAGCATCCAGTCATGGAATCACAGAGCGAGAAGCTCCAGCTGCATCTCCCTCCTCCCCCACGATCTTCTATTTTACTGTATTCATGTAACCTCCTCTACTTTTTTTCAGCTGGAGATATTCCACACTGTCATGTACCGCAACTTCCAGCGGAAAAACGATATGGACGAGCCACCGCCTTTCGATTACGGCTCGGGAGAGGATGAGGGGAAGAGCGAGAAGAACAAAGATGCCGAATACTCCGACATGGAGGAGAGGTTTTATAGATACGGGATCAAACCGGAGTGGATGTCCCTACAGAGGATTATCAACCACAGGTGTGGGGGGAAGGGAGAGGGCCACTTCAGCCTGCTCCGTACATGGACTGTGCCAGTTTAACCTTTTAGATGCTACAGTCAATAGAGACTACAGCATCTAAACGGTTAGAGAGAGAAGGCACACCCTGTCACTTTATTCTTCACCCACAATGCCATTATTATTGTGCTGATGGATGGTAATGATACTGAAGGCCCCAGAGTCTGCCCCCCTCTCCCAGAGGCTGCCCCCTCTCCCAGAGTCTGCCCCCCTCTCCCAGAGTCTGCCCCCCTCTCCCAGAGTCTGCCCCCCTCTCCCAGAGTCTGCCCCCTCTCCCAGAGTCTGCCCCCTTTCCCAGAGTCTGCCCCCCTCTCCCAGAGTCTGCCCCCTCTCCCAGAGTCTGCTCCCCTCTCCCAGAGTCTGCCCCCCTCTCCCAGAGTCTGCCCCCTCTCCCAGAGTCTGCCCCCTCTCCCAGAGTCTGCCCCCTCTCCCAGAGTCTGCCCCCTCTCCCAGAGTCTGCCCCCTCTCCCAGAGTCTGCCCCCTCTCTGAGTCTGCCCCCTCTCTGAGTCTGCCCCCCTCTCCCAGAGTCTGCCCCCCTCTCCCAGAGGCTGCCCCCCTCTCCCAGAGTCTGCCCCCTCTCCCAGAGTCTGCCCCCCTCTCCCAGAGTCTGCCCCCTCTCCCAGAGTCTGCCCCCTCTCCCAGAGTCTGCCCCCCTCTCCCAGAGTCTGCCCCCCTCTCCCAGAGTCTGCCCCCCTCTCCCAGAGTCTGCCCCCCTCTCCTAGAGTCTGCCCCCCTCTCCCAGAGTCTGCCCCCTCTCCCAGAGTCTGCCCCCCTCTCCCAGAGTCTGCCCCCTCTCCCAGAGTCTGCCCCCCTCTCCCAGAGTCTGCCCCCCTCTCCCAGAGTCTGCCCCCTCTCCCAGAGTCTGCCCCCTCTCCCAGAGTCTGCCCCCCTCTCCCAGAGTCTGCCCCCCTCTCCCAGAGTCTGCCCCCGTCTCCCAGAGTCTGCCCCCGTCTCCCAGAGTCTGCCCCCGTCTCCCAGAGTCTGCCCCCGTCTCCCAGAGTCTGCCCCCGTCTCCCAGAGTCTGCCCCCGTCTCCCAGAGTCTGCCCCCGTCTCCCAGAGTCTGCCCCCTCTCCCAGAGTCTGCCCCCTCTCCCAGAGTCTGCCCCCTCTCCCAGAGTCTGCCCCCTCTCCCAGAGTCTGCCCCCCTCTCCCTGTGTCTGCCCCCCTCTCCCTGTGTCTGCCCCCTCTCCCAGAGTCTGCCCCCCTCTCCCAGAGTCTGCCCCCTCTCCCAGAGTCTGCCCCCCTCTCCCAGAGTCTGCCCCCCTCTCTGAGTCTGCCCCCCTCTCTCAGAGTCTGCCCCCTCTCTCAGAGTCTGCCCCCCTCTCCCTGTGTCTGCCCCCTCTCTCAGAGTCTGCCCCCCTCTCAGAGTCTGCCCCCCTCTCAGAGTCTGCCCCCCTCTCAGAGTCTGCCCCCTCTCCCAGAGTCTGCCCCCCTCTCCCAGAGTCTGCCCCCTCTCCCAGAGTCTGCCCCCCTCTCCCAGAGTCTGCCCCCCTCTCCCAGAGTCTGCCCCCCTCTCCCAGAGTCTGCCCCCCTCTCCCAGAGTCTGCCCCCCTCTCCCAGAGTCTGCCCCCCTCTCCCAGAGTCTGCCCCCCTCTCCCAGAGTCTGCCCCCCTCTCCCAGAGTCTGCCCCCTCTCCCAGAGTCTGCCCCCCTCTCCCAGAGTCTGCCCCCCTCTCCCAGAGTCTGCCCCCCTCTCCCAGAGTCTGCCCCCCTCTCCCAGAGTCTGCCCCCTCTCCCAGAGTCTGCCCCCTCTCCCAGAGTCTGCCCCCTCTCCCTGTGTCTGCCCCCTCTCCCTGTGTCTGCCCCCTCTCCCTGTGTCTGCCCCCCTCTCTCAGAGTCTGCCCCCCTCTCTCAGAGTCTGCCCCCTCTCCCAGAGTCTGCTCCCTCTCCCAGAGTCTGCCCCCTCTCCCTGTGTCTGCCCCCTCTCCCTGTGTCTGCCCCCTCTCCCTGTGTCTGCCCCCTCTCCCTGTGTCTGCCCCCTCTCCCTGTGTCTGCCCCCCTCTCTCAGAGTCTGCCCCCCTCTCTCAGAGTCTGCCCCCCTCTCCCAGAGTCTGCCCCCCTCTCCCAGAGTCTGCTCCCTCTCCCAGAGTCTGCCCCCCTCTCCCAGAGTCTGCCCCCTCTCCCTGTGTCTGCCCCCTCTCCCTGTGTCTGCCCCCTCTCCCTGTGTCTGCCCCCCTCTCCCAGAGTCTGCCCCCCTCTCCCAGAGTCTGCCCCCCTCTCCCAGAGTCTGCCCCCCTCTCCCAGAGTCTGCTCCCCTCTCCCTGTGTCTGCCCCCCTCTCCCTGTGTCTGCCCCCCTCTCCCAGAGTCTGCCCCCCTCTCCCAGAGTCTGCCCCCCTCTCTCAGAGTCTGCCCCCCTCTCCCTGTGTCTGCCCCCCTCTCCCTGTGTCTGCCCCCTCTCCCAGAGTCTGCCCCCTCTCCCAGAGTCTGCCCCCCTCTCCCAGAGTCTGCCCCCCTCTCCCAGAGTCTGCCCCCTCTCCCAGAGTCTGCCCCCTCTCCCAGAGTCTGCCCCCTCTCCCAGAGTCTGCCCCCTCTCCCAGAGTCTGCCCCCCTCTCAGAGTCTGCCCCCCTCTCAGAGTCTGCCCCCGTCTCCCAGAGTCTGCCCCCGTCTCCCAGAGTCTGCCCCCGTCTCCCAGAGTCTGCCCCCGTCTCCCAGAGTCTGCCCCCGTCTCCCAGAGTCTGCCCCCGTCTCCCAGAGTCTGCCCCCGTCTCCCAGAGTCTGCCCCCGTCTCCCAGAGTCTGCCCCCCTCTCAGAGTCTGCCCCCCTCTCCCAGAGTCTGCCCCCGTCTCCCAGAGTCTGCCCCCGTCTCCCAGAGTCTGCCCCCGTCTCCCAGAGTCTGCCCCCGTCTCCCAGAGTCTGCCCCCGTCTCCCAGAGTCTGCCCCCCTCTCCCAGAGTCTGCCCCCCTCTCCCAGAGTCTGCCCCCCTCTCCCAGAGTCTGCCCCCTCTCCCAGAGTCTGCCCCCGTCTCCCAGAGTCTGCCCCCGTCTCCCAGAGTCTGCTCCCCTCTCCCTGTGTCTGCCCCCTCTCCCAGAGTCTGCCCCCCTCTCCCAGAGTCTGCCCCCCTCTCCCAGAGTCTGCCCCCCTCTCCCAGAGTCTGCTCCCCTCTCCCTGTGTCTGCCCCCTCTCCCAGAGTCTGCCCCCCTCTCCCAGAGTCTGCCCCCCTCTCCCAGAGTCTGCCCCCCTCTCCCAGAGTCTGCCCCCCTCTCCCAGAGTCTGCCCCCCTCTCCCAGAGTCTGCCCCCCTCTCCCAGAGTCTGCCCCCCTCTCCCAGAGTCTGCCCCCCTCTCCCAGAGTCTGCTCCCCTCTCCCAGAGTCTGCTCCCCTCTCCCAGAGTCTGCTCCCCTCTCCCAGAGTCTGCCCCCCTCTCCCTGTGTCTGCCCCCCTCTCCCTGTGTCTGCCCCCCTCTCCCTGTGTCTGCCCCCCTCTCCCTGTGTCTGCCCCCCTCTCCCTGTGTCTGCCCCCCTCTCCCTGTGTCTGCCCCCCTCTCCCTGTGTCTGCCCCCCTCTCCCTGAGTCTGCCCCCCTCTCCCTGTGTCTGCCCCCCTCTCCCAGAGTCTGCCCCCCTCTCCCAGAGTCTGCCCCCCTCTCCCAGAGTCTGCCCCCCTCTCCCAGAGTCTGCCCCCCTCTCCCAGAGTCTGCCCCCCTCTCCCAGAGTCTGCCCCCCTCTCCCAGAGTCTGCCCCCCTCTCCCAGAGTCTGCCCCCTCTCCCAGAGTCTGCCCCCCTCTCCCAGAGTCTGCCCCCTCTCCCAGAGTCTGCCCCCCTCTCCCAGAGTCTGCCCCCTCTCCCAGAGTCTGCCCCCCTCTCTCAGAGTCTGCCCCCTCTCCCAGAGTCTGCCCCCCTCTCCCTGTGTCTGCCCCCTCTCCCAGAGTCTGCCCCCCTCTCCCAGAGTCTGCCCCCCTCTCCCAGAGTCTGCCCCCCTCTCCCTGTGTCTGCCCCCTCTCCCAGAGTCTGCCCCCTCTCCCAGAGTCTGCCCCCTCTCCCTGTGTCTGCTCCCCTCTCCCAGAGTCTGCCCCCCTCTCCCAGAGTCTGCCCCCCTCTCCCTGTGTCTGCCCCCTCTCCCAGAGTCTGCCCCCTCTCCCAGAGTCTGCCCCCTCTCCCAGAGTCTGCCCCCTCTCCCAGAGTCTGCCCCCCTCTCGCAGAGTCTGCCCCCCTCTCGCAGAGTCTGCCCCCCTCTCGCAGAGTCTGCCCCCCTCTCGCAGAGTCTGCCCCCCTCTCGCAGAGTCTGCCCCCCTCTCGCAGAGTCTGCCCCCTCTCCCAGAGTCTGCCCCCTCTCCCAGAGTCTGCCCCCCTCTCCCAGAGTCTGCCCCCCTCTCCCAGAGTCTGCCCCCCTCTCCCTGTGTCTGCCCCCCTCTCCCAGAGTCTGCCCCCTCTCCCAGAGTCTGCCCCCGTCTCCCAGAGTCTGCCCCCTCTCTCAGAGTCTGCCCCCCTCTCTCAGAGTCTGCCCCCCTCTCCCAGAGTCTGCCCCCCTCTCCCAGAGTCTGCCCCCTCTCCCAGAGTCTGCCCCCCTCTCCCAGAGTCTGCCCCCTCTCTCAGAGTCTGCCCCCCTCTCCCAGAGTCTGCCCCCCTCTCCCAGAGTCTGCCCCCCTCTCCCAGAGTCTGCCCCCCTCTCCCAGAGTCTGCCCCCCTCTCCCAGAGTCTGCCCCCCTCTCCCTGTGTCTGCCCCCTCTCCCAGAGGCTGCCCCCTCTCCCTGTGTCTGCCCCCTCTCCCTGTGTCTGCCCCCCTCTCTCAGAGTCTGCCCCCCTCTCCCTGTGTCTGCCCCCCTCTCTCAGAGTCTGCCCCCCTCTCTCAGAGTCTGCCCCCCTCTCCCTGTGTCTGCCCCCTCTCCCAGAGTCTGCCCCCCTCTCCCAGAGTCTGCCCCCCTCTCCCAGAGTCTGCCCCCTCTCCCAGAGTCTGCCACCCTCTCCCTGTGTCTGCCCCCTCTCCCAGAGTCTGCCCCCTCTCCCAGAGTCTGCCCCCCTCTCCCAGAGTCTGCCCCCCTCTCGCAGAGTCTGCCCCCCTCTCGCAGAGTCTGCCCCCCTCTCGCAGAGTCTGCCCCCTCTCCCAGAGTCTGCCCCCCTCTCCCAGAGTCTGCCCCCCTCTCCCAGAGTCTGCCCCCCTCTCCCAGAGTCTGCCCCCCTCTCCCAGAGTCTGCCCCCCTCTCCCAGAGTCTGCCCCCTCTCCCAGAGTCTGCCCCCTCTCCCAGAGTCTGCCCCCGTCTCTCAGAGTCTGCCCCCTCTCTCAGAGTCTGCCCCCCTCTCCCAGAGTCTGCCCCCTCTCCCAGAGTCTGCCCCCTCTCTCAGAGTCTGCCCCCTCTCTCAGAGTCTGCCCCCTCTCCCAGAGTCTGCCCCCTCTCTCAGAGTCTGCCCCCCTCTCCCAGAGTCTGCCCCCTCTCCCAGAGTCTGCCCCCTCTCCCAGAGTCTGCCCCCTCTCCCAGAGTCTGCCCCCTCTCCCAGAGTCTGCCCCCTCTCCCAGAGTCTGCCCCCTCTCCCAGAGTCTGCCCCCTCTCTCAGAGTCTGCCCCCCTCTCCCAGAGTCTGCCCCCTCTCTCAGAGTCTGCCCCCTCTCTCAGAGTCTGCCCCCTCTCTCAGAGTCTGCCCCCTCTCTCAGAGTCTGCCCCCCTCTCCCAGAGTCTGCCCCGTCTCCCAGAGTCTGCCCCGTCTCCCAGAGTCTGCCCCGTCTCCCAGAGTCTGCCCCGTCTCCCAGAGTCTGCCCCGTCTCCCAGAGTCTGCCCCGTCTCCCAGAGTCTGCCCCGTCTCCCAGAGTCTGCCCCCTCTCCCAGAGTCTGCCCCCTCTCCCAGAGTCTGCTCCCCTCTCCCTGTGTCTGCTCCCCTCTCCCAGAGTCTGCCCCCTCTCCCTGTGTCTGCCCCCTCTCCCAGAGTCTGCTCCCCTCTCCCAGAGTCTGCTCCCCTCTCCCAGAGTCTGCCCCCTCTCCCAGAGTCTGCCCCCCTCTCCCAGAGTCTGCCCCCCTCTCCCTGTGTCTGCCCCCCTCTCCCTGTGTCTGCCCCCCTCTCCCAGAGTCTGCCCCCCTCTCCCAGAGTCTGCCCCCCTCTCCCAGAGTCTGCCCCCCTCTCCCAGAGTCTGCCCCCCTCTCCCAGAGTCTTCCCCCTCTCCCAGAGTCTGCCCCCCTCTCCCAGAGTCTGCCCCCCTCTCCCAGAGTCTGCCCCCTCTCCCAGAGTCTGCCCCCTCTCCCAGAGTCTGCCCCCTCTCCCAGAGTCTGCCCCCTCTCCCAGAGTCTGCCCTCCTCTCCCTGTGTCTGCCCCACTCTCCCTGTGTCTGCCCCACTCTCCCTGTGTCTGCCCCCCTCTCCCTGTGTCTGCCCCCCTCTCCCTGTGTCTGCCCCCCTCTCCCTGTGTCTGCCCCCTCTCCCAGAGTCTGCCCCCTCTCCCAGAGTCTGCCCCCTCTCCCAGAGTCTGCCCCCCTCTCCCAGAGTCTGCTCCCCTCTCCCAGAGTCTGCCCCCTCTCCCTGTGTCTGCCCCCTCTCCCAGAGTCTGCCCCCCTCTCCCTTTGTCTGCCCCCCTCTCCCTGTGTCTGCCCCCCTCTCCCTGTGTCTGCCCCCCTCTCCCTGTGTCTGCCCCCTCTCCCAGATTCTGCCCCCTCTCCCAGAGTCTGCCCCCTCTCCCAGAGTCTGCCCCCTCTCCCAGAGTCTGCCCCCCTCTCCCAGAGTCTGCCCCCCTCTCCCAGAGTCTGCCCCCTCTCCCTGTGTCTGCCCCCTCTCCCTGTGTCTGCCCCCCTCTCCCAGAGTCTGCCCCCTCTCCCAGAGTCTGCCCCCCTCTCCCAGAGTCTGCCCCCCTCTCCCAGAGTCTGCCCCCCTCTCCCAGAGTCTGCCCCCCTCTCCCAGAGTCTGCCCCCCTCTCCCAGAGTCTGCCCCCCTCTCCCAGAGTCTGCCCCCCTCTCCCTGTGTCTGCCCCCTCTCCCTGTGTCTGCTCCCCTCTCCCTGTGTCTGCCCCCTCTCCCAGAGTCTGCCCCCCTCTCCCAGAGTCTGCCCCCCTCTCCCAGAGTCTGCCCCCTCTCCCAGAGTCTGCCCCCTCTCCCAGAGTCTGCCCCCTCTCCCAGAGTCTGCCCCCCTCTCCCAGAGTCTGCCCCCCTCTCCCAGAGTCTGCCCCCCTCTCCCAGAGTCTGCCCCCCTCTCCCAGAGTCTGCCCCCCTCTCCCAGAGTCTGCCCCCTCTCCCAGAGTCTGCCCCCTCTCCCAGAGTCTGCCCCCTCTCTCAGAGTCTGCCCCCTCTCCCAGAGTCTGCCCCCTCTCCCAGAGTCTGCCCCCCTCTCCCAGAGTCTGCCCCCCTCTCCCAGAGTCTGCCCCCTCTCCCAGAGTCTGCCCCGTCTCCCAGAGTCTGCCCCGTCTCCCAGAGTCTGCCCCGTCTCCCAGAGTCTGCCCCCCTCTCCCAGAGTCTGCCCCCCTCTCCCAGAGTCTGCCCCCCTCTCCCAGAGTCTGCCCCCCTCTCCCTGTGTCTGCCCCCTCTCCCTGTGTCTGCCCCCTCTCCCTGTGTCTGCCCCCCTCTCCCAGAGTCTGCCCCCTCTCCCAGAGTCTGCCCCCCTCTCCCAGAGTCTGCCCCCCTCTCCCAGAGTCTGCCCCCCTCTCCCAGAGTCTGCCCCCCTCTCCCAGAGTCTGCCCCCCTCTCCCAGAGTCTGCCCCCTCTCCCTGTGTCTGCCCCCCTCTCCCTGTGTCTGCCCCCCTCTCCCTGTGTCTGCCCCCCTCTCCCTGTGTCTGCCCCCCTCTCCCTGTGTCTGCCCCCCTCTCCCTGTGTCTGCCCCCCTCTCCCTGTGTCTGCCCCCCTCTCCCAGAGTCTGCCCCCCTCTCCCAGAGTCTGCCCCCCTCTCCCAGAGTCTGCCCCCTCTCCCAGAGTCTGCCCCCCTCTCCCAGAGTCTGCCCCCCTCTCCCAGAGTCTGCCCCCCTCTCCCAGAGTCTGCCCCCTCTCCCAGAGTCTGCCCCCTCTCCCAGAGTCTGCCCCGTCTCCCAGAGTCTGCCCCGTCTCCCAGAGTCTGCCCCGTCTCCCAGAGTCTGCCCCCCTCTCCCAGAGTCTGCCCCCTCTCCCAGAGTCTGCCCCCCTCTCCCAGAGTCTGCCCCCCTCTCCCAGAGTCTGCCCCCCTCTCCCAGAGTCTGCCCCCTCTCCCAGAGTCTGCCCCCTCTCCCAGAGTCTGCCCCCCTCTCCCAGAGTCTGCCCCCCTCTCCCAGAGTCTGCCCCCTCTCCCAGAGTCTGCCCCCCTCTCCCAGAGTCTGTCCCCCTCTCCCAGAGTCTGCCCCCCTCTCCCTGTGTCTGCCCCCTCTCCCAGAGTCTGCCCCCCTCTCCCAGAGTCTGCCCCCCTCTCCCAGAGTCTGCCCCCCTCTCCCAGAGTCTGCCCCCTCTCCCAGAGTCTGCCCCCCTCTCCCAGAGTCTGCCCCCCTCTCCCAGAGTCTGCCCCCTCTCCCAGAGTCTGCCCCCTCTCTCAGAGTCTGCCCCCTCTCCCAGAGTCTGCCCCCTCTCCCAGAGTCTGCCCCCCTCTCCCAGAGTCTGCCCCCCTCTCCCAGAGTCTGCCCCCTCTCCCAGAGTCTGCCCCGTCTCCCAGAGTCTGCCCCGTCTCCCAGAGTCTGCCCCGTCTCCCAGAGTCTGCCCCCCTCTCCCAGAGTCTGCCCCCCTCTCCCAGAGTCTGCCCCCCTCTCCCAGAGTCTGCCCCCCTCTCCCTGTGTCTGCCCCCTCTCCCTGTGTCTGCCCCCTCTCCCTGTGTCTGCCCCCCTCTCCCAGAGTCTGCCCCCTCTCCCAGAGTCTGCCCCCCTCTCCCAGAGTCTGCCCCCCTCTCCCAGAGTCTGCCCCCCTCTCCCAGAGTCTGCCCCCCTCTCCCAGAGTCTGCCCCCCTCTCCCAGAGTCTGCCCCCTCTCCCTGTGTCTGCCCCCCTCTCCCTGTGTCTGCCCCCCTCTCCCTGTGTCTGCCCCCCTCTCCCTGTGTCTGCCCCCCTCTCCCTGTGTCTGCCCCCCTCTCCCTGTGTCTGCCCCCCTCTCCCTGTGTCTGCCCCCCTCTCCCAGAGTCTGCCCCCCTCTCCCAGAGTCTGCCCCCCTCTCCCAGAGTCTGCCCCCTCTCCCAGAGTCTGCCCCCCTCTCCCAGAGTCTGCCCCCCTCTCCCAGAGTCTGCCCCCCTCTCCCAGAGTCTGCCCCCTCTCCCAGAGTCTGCCCCCTCTCCCAGAGTCTGCCCCGTCTCCCAGAGTCTGCCCCGTCTCCCAGAGTCTGCCCCGTCTCCCAGAGTCTGCCCCCCTCTCCCAGAGTCTGCCCCCTCTCCCAGAGTCTGCCCCCCTCTCCCAGAGTCTGCCCCCCTCTCCCAGAGTCTGCCCCCCTCTCCCAGAGTCTGCCCCCTCTCCCAGAGTCTGCCCCCTCTCCCAGAGTCTGCCCCCCTCTCCCAGAGTCTGCCCCCCTCTCCCAGAGTCTGCCCCCTCTCCCAGAGTCTGCCCCCCTCTCCCAGAGTCTGTCCCCCTCTCCCAGAGTCTGCCCCCCTCTCCCTGTGTCTGCCCCCTCTCCCAGAGTCTGCCCCCCTCTCCCAGAGTCTGCCCCCCTCTCCCAGAGTCTGCCCCCTCTCCCAGAGTCTGCCCCCTCTCCCTGTGTCTGCCCCCCTCTCCCAGAGTCTGCCCCCTCTCCCAGAGTCTGCCCCCTCTCCCAGAGTCTGCCCCCCTCTCCCAGAGTAGTGCAGTGTATCATAGAAGTGAATATGTTCCTTTGGCAGCTTGGACAAGAAGGGGACGTACCGCTACCTGGTGAAGTGGAGAGACCTTTCCTATGATCAGTCAACATGGGAGGAGGACACCATGAAACTACCGGACTACAATTACCACAAACAGATGTACTGGAGACACAGGTACCCCAGGGGGCAAGAGGGCCTACGGGAGTCCGGATAAATAAATGAACCCTTTCAAAACTTGGTGGGGGTTTTTTTTGTATTTTTTTTTACTCTTTCTTCTTTTTTTTTTCTAGAGTCATAACTTTTTTTTTATTATTGTATAGTGATAACAAACTTATATTGTATTTAAAAAAACTATTATATTGGTTAAAAAAAACTTATGAACTTCTTAAAAAAAAAATGTGTTTGTCTCCATTTTTAGAGATCTGTGTCTTGTCTTTTTCGAGCAGTGCCAGCTTGTTTTTTTTTTTTGTGTGGTGAGCTGTCATCTTTATTGATAGATGTTTTGATCACTTTATGTTGCATTTTTTGATGGGGATGACCAAAAAAGGACAGTTCTGCCATTCTCTTTTTTTGTACTATTTAAATAATTTTATATTTTGATAGGTCGAACTTTTACAGACATATTTTCTTTCCATTTTGTTTTATTTTTGCATGGGGAAAAGGAAGTGGTTTAAAGGGGTATTTCCATCTCCAAGATCCTATCCCAATATGTAGTAGGTGTAAGAATAATAATAATATTACCAAATACCTCCAATTAAAAATGTAGTATAGTTCTTCTGATTAGCTATGTCGGTTACCCATGTGGAGGACATTGTAGTAGCTTAGGTACACTCTGTTACGGCCACTCATATAGTGACAGTTACTTAGTTGTTAGTGGTCGGAACCATGGATACCTAAGCTACTGCAATGCCCTGCACATGGGGTAAGTGACATAGCTAACCAGAAGAACTATACTACATTTCTAATTGGAAGTATTTGCTAATATTATTATTATACCTACTACATATTGGGATAGGATCTTGTAGATGGAAATACCCCCTGTAAACCACTCCCTTTTCCCATGCAAAAATTAAAAAAAATATGTCTGTAAAAGTTCTTCTGATTTGCTTTGTCGCTTACCCCATGTGCAGGGCATTGCAGTAGCTTAGGTTACGACCACTAGCAACTAACTAACTAGCTGTCACAATATGAGTGGTCGTAACCAAGGATACCCAAGCTACAGCAATGCCCTGCACATGGGGTAAGCGACAGTGAATTTACATATTTGTTAAATACATTTTTACTTGCCCTTTTTGGGTCCCCGTCCAGGGAGGGACTTGAACCTACTATCCGGTATTGCAGTATATAGTGCAACTGAGGAGCAAGATGGCAGCTCCTGAGCCCGCGACGTACACAGTGTATATGTGCGTCACAAGTTGTTGAGGGGTTAATGTGCGTCCTGATTTCCTCTCCCTCCAGAGAACTGACCATGGGTGAGAGCAACTCCTGTCCTGCAAAATTCAAGAGGATCCCAAAAGAATCGTACATGGAGGACATCCCCAGATCCCCCACCACTGATGTGAGTATGGCCGGCGGCGGGGGGCGTCTGCGGCGTTCACGTAACAGTCCATCATACGTGACCCCTCTTCTCTTCTTCTCGCAGCCCACCGTGAAATACGAAACGCAGCCGCCGTTCGTCTCCTCTACGGGGGGCACTCTTCATATGTACCAGCTGGAGGGGCTGAACTGGTTGCGGTTCTCCTGGGCACAAGGCACAGACACCATCTTGGCCGATGAGATGGGCCTGGGGAAAACCATACAGACCATCGTGTTCTTATATTCTCTCTACAAAGAGGTAAGATGTCTGGCATTAATGAGGGTCCCGGATGTCAGCGAAATGCCATGTGTTTTACGTGATCTTTAATACCCCTTTAATCTGAGAGGCCAGACACTAAACGTAAAGGGGGAGTAAAGGACCGGACCGGTTCAGCTCTGTATCCCAGCATGACATAATGTATAAGGCAACGTTCCTCGTCCCAGAGCCACAGTTTCTGATTGTACGGCTGCCGAGCAGTTTACATTTCTGAGACCTCTATATTGGGTGATTGGGGGTCCTCTGACCTCGTTTTTGCCTCTCTGTGGGGAGAGAAGTGAGAGTTGTACACACTTTTGCAGTTTTCATAACCCTCACATGTACAGATTACCTTTTCCCGGACAATTCAGAAGAGGAATCCCCCATAACAGTACCGGCCTCACTGTGTCCGCGTATAACAGTACCAGCTTCACAGTGTCCCCATCAACAGTACCAGCCACTCTTTGCCCCCTATAATAGTACCAGTCACACTATGTCCCCCTATAAACAGTACCAGCCTCACTGTCCCCCTATAACAGTACCAGCCTCACTGTCCCTCTATAACAGTACCAGCATCACTGTGTGCCCCTATAACAGTACCGGCCTCACTGTGTCCCCCTATAACAGTACCAGCATCACTGTGTGCCCCTATAACAGTACCAGCCTCACTGTCCCCCTATAACAGTACCGGCCTCACTGTGTCCCCCTATAACAGTACCGGCCTCACCGTGTCCCCCTATAACAGTACCGGCCTCACTGTGTCCCCCTATAACAGTACCGGCCTCACCGTGTCCCCCTATAACAGTACCGGCCTCACTGTGTCCCCCTATAACAGTACCGGCCTCACTGTGTCCCTCTATAACAGTACCAGCCTCACTGTGTCCCTCAATAACAGTACCGGCCTCACTGTGTCCCCCTATAACAGTACCGGCCTCACCGTGTCCCCCTATAAGCACCAGCCTCAGAATAGAGACTGGAGCCGCTGTACAATGACTCCTCACCATTCTCTGCATCAGTAGGACGTTTTTTGTCTATTATCACCTTTAGACAAGCACGCCTGTGTCCTGATGGATTGGGGGGCCACATAGATCATCATTGCACCCCACCCCCCGGGGGCCGCAGTATGTCCACCTCTGGTGTAAGGCCTTGTTTGATGAATGGTGGAGCTTAGGAGTTTCTCTTCTTCACAGGGACATACGAGGGGCCCTTTCCTTGTTAGCGCCCCACTATCTACAATCATAAACTGGGAGCGCGAGTTTCAGATGTGGGCCCCCGGCTTCTACGTGGTGACCTATACCGGGGACAAGGACAGTCGGGCCGTCATCCGAGAGAACGAATTCTCCTACCAGGATAACGTGATGAAGGGTGGGAAGAAGGCCTTCAAGATGAAGGTGAGTCGTGTGTCACCTCATTTTTCATGTACTCGCTTCCTTGCTATATTATTTATCCCTTTGTTTAACCCTTCCAGGCTCAGGCTCAAGTGAAGTTTCACGTTCTTCTCACCTCATACGAGCTGGTCACCATCGATCAGGCTGCCTTAGGATCCATACGTTGGGCCTGTCTGGTGGTGGACGAGGCTCATCGTCTCAAGAACAACCAGTCGAAGGTGCGTATGGTGGGAGTCGTGGCAAGGAAGTAGTCAGCAGATTCGTAAATGGGGGCTTAAAACGGCAGGATGGATGTCTTACAGTATATCTTACTATTTGCAGTTTTTCCGGGTGCTCAATGGATACCAGATTGATTACAAGCTGCTCCTCACTGGAACCCCTCTGCAGAACAACCTGGAGGAACTCTTCCATCTTCTCAACTTCCTTACCCCGGAGCGATTCAAGTGCGTATTACAAGAGATTTTTGATACTGGCCGTTCTTTAAAGGGTACCTGTCGCTTGCCAAAATGTATGTATTTTGTTTACCTGGTTGTTCTCCTGAATTCGGCGTTGTTATTCTTTTGTTGCTGCGCCTCTCTGTTCCTGAGAGATGGCCAACTCTTCATTGTATTTAAATCTAAGCTTCTTAGCCAACTGGGTGTGTTTGTCAAGAAGGAGACCACATCCACTTGGTTTAAAAAAGGCTGGATTTTACATACAGGGAAAAAGATGTTATATCTCAGGAATGGGGCGAGGAGCAGGAACAAAAGAAAAGCTACTCCGGATTTAGAAGAACAGCAGAATTTACACCAAGTAAAAAAAAAAAATACATAAATAAACTTATGGCAAGTGAATGTCTTAAACGTGTCATTTTCGTTTTGAGATGAACATAAAAAGTGACAGAGGATGAAGTTCTAACACTTTTCTCAAATACATTTCATTATCAAATCTGATGATTTATCTCAGAATTACAGGGACTCAAGGTTTAGGGTACTTTCATTTTTTAGCAGAGAGAACTTTTTTCCTCCCCTCCAGCTGGGGACCGAAATATTTTTATTTCTCAACCATGTGATATGATGTCCATGTGTGTTATGCAGCCCAGCTAATAAAGTAGCATACAGCTAGTTAATTGGCAAGAGGAGATGCTTGTACAAGGGTTAACCTTCTAGATGACGACATAGCTGCTTGTACAGAGTTATTATTATAGATGAGGACACAGCTGCTTGTATAGCGTTAATCTTCTAGAGGAGGACATAGCTGCTTGTACAGAGTTATTATTCTAGAGGAGGACATAGCTGCCTGTATAGCATTAATCTTCTAGAGGAGGACATAGCTGCTTGTACAGAGTTATTATTATAGATGAGGACACAGCTGCTTGTATAGCGTTAATCTTCTAGAGGAGGACATAGCTGCTTGTACAGAGTTATTATTCTAGAGGAGGACATAGCTGCCTGTATAGCATTAATCTTCTAGAGGAGGACATAGCTGCTTGTACAGAGTTATTATTATAGATGAGGACATAGCTGCTTGTACAAGGGTTAATCTTCTAGAGGAGGACATAGCTGCTTGTACAGAGTTATTATTCCAGAAGAGGACATAGCTGCTTGTGCAGAGTTAATCTTCTAGAGGAGGACATAGCTGCTTGTACAGAGTTAATCTTCTAGAGGACATAGCTGCTTGTACAGAGTTAATCTTCTAGAGGAGGACATAGCTGCTTGTACTGAGTTATTATTCTAGAGGAGGACATAGCTGCCTGTATAGCATTAATCTTCTAGAGGAGGACATAGCTGCTTGTACAGAGTTATTATTATAGATGAGGACACAGCTGCTTGTACAAGTGTTAATCTTCTAGAGGAGGACATAGCTGCTTGTACAGAGTTATTATTCCAGAAGAGGACATAGCTGCTTGTACAGAGTTAATCTTCTAGAGGAGGACATAGCTGCTTGTACAGAGTTAATCTTCTAGAGGAGGACATAGCTGCTTGTACTGAGTTATTATTCTAGAGGAGGACATAGCTGCTTGTGCAGAGTTATTATTCTAGATGAGAACATAGCTGCTTGTACAGAGTTATTATTATAGATGAGGACATAGCTGCTTGTACAGAGTTATTATTATAGATGAGGACATAACTGCTTGTGCAGAGTTATTATTCTAGAGGAGGACATATCTGCTTTTACAGAGTTAATCTTCCAGAGGAGTACATAGCTGTTTGTACAGAGTTAATCTAGAGGAGGACATAGCTGCTTGTACAGAGTTATTATTCTAGAGGAGGACATAGCTGCTTGTATAGCGTTAATCTTCTAGAGGAGGACATAGCTGCTTGTACAGAATTATTATTATAGATGAGGACATAGCTGCTTGTACAGAATTATTATTATAGATGAGGACATAGCTGCTTGTACAGAGTTATTATTCTAGAGGAGGACATAGCTGCTTGTACAGAGTTATTATTCTAGAGGAGGACATAGTTGCTTGTGCAGAGTTAATCTTCTAGATGAGGACATAGCTGCTTGTACAGAGTTATTATTATATATGAGGATATAGCTGCTTGTACAGAGTTATTATTCTAGAGGAGCACATAGCTGCTTGTACAGAGTTATTATTATAGATGAGGACATAGCTGCTTGTACAGAGTTATTATTCTAGAGGAGGACATAGCTGCTTGTACAGAGTTATTATTATAGATGAGGACATAGCTGCTTGTACAGAGTTATTATTATAGATGAGGACATAACTGCTTGTGCAGAGTTATTATTCTAGAGGAGGACATATCTGCTTTTACAGAGTTAATCTTCCAGAGGAGTACATAGCTGTTTGTACAGAGTTAATCTAGAGGAGGACATAGCTGCTTGTACAGAGTTATTATTCTAGAGGAGGACATAGCTGCTTGTATAACGTTAATCTTCTAGAGGAGGACATAGCTGCTTGTACAGAATTATTATTATAGATGAGGACATAGCTGCTTGTACAGAATTATTATTATAGATGAGGACATAGCTGCTTGTACAGAGTTATTATTCTAGAGGAGGACATAGCTGCTTGTACAGAGTTATTATTCTAGAGGAGGACATAGTTGCTTGTACAGAGTTATTATTATATATGAGGATATAGCTGCTTGTACAGAGTTATTATTATATATGAGGATATAGCTGCTTGTACAGAGTTATTATTATATATGAGGATATAGCTGCTTGTACAGAGTTATTATTATATATGAGGACATAGCTGCTTGTACAGAGTTATTATTATAGATGAGGACATAGCTGCTTGTACAGAGTTATTATTATAGATGAGGACATAGCTGCTTGTACAGAGTTATTATTATATATGAGGATATAGCTGCTTGTACAGAGTTATTATTCTAGAGGAGGACATAGCTGCTTGTACAGAGTTATTATTATAGATGAGGACACAGCTGCTTGTACAGAGTTATTATTATATATGAGGATATAGCTGCTTGTACAGAGTTAATCTTCTAGAGGAGGACATAGCTGCTTGTACAGAGTTATTATTATAGATGAGGACATAGCTGCTTGTACAGAGTTATTATTATAGATGAGGACATAGCTGCTTGTACAGAGTTATTATTATATATGAGGATATAGCTGCTTGTACAGAGTTAATCTTCTAGAGGAGGACATAGCTGCTTGTACAGAGTTATTATTATAGATGAGGACATAGCTGCTTGTACAGAGTTAATCTTCTAGAGGAGGACATAGCTGCTTGTACAGAGTTATTATTATATATGAGGATATAGCTGCTTGTACAGAGTTATTATTATATATGAGGATATAGCTGCTTGTACAGAGTTATTATTCTAGAGGAGCACATAGCTGCTTGTACAGAGTTATTATTATAGATGAGGACATAGCTGCTTGTACAGAGTTATTATTCTAGAGGAGGACATAGCTGCTTGTACAGAGTTATTATTATAGATGAGGACATAGCTGCTTGTACAGAGTTATTATTATAGATGAGGACATAGCTGCTTGTACAGAGTTATTATTATATATGAGGATATAGCTGCTTGTACAGAGTTATTATTATATATGAGGATATAGCTGCTTGTACAGAGTTATTATTCTAGAGGAGCACATAGCTGCTTGTACAGAGTTATTATTATAGATGAGGACATAGCTGCTTGTACAGAGTTATTATTCTAGAGGAGGACATAGCTGCTTGTACAGAGTTATTATTATAGATGAGGACATAGCTGCTTGTACAGAGTTATTATTATAGATGAGGACATAGCTGCTTGTACAGAGTTATTATTATATATGAGGATATAGCTGCTTGTACAGAGTTATTATTCTAGAGGAGGACATAGCTGCTTGTACAGAGTTATTATTATAGATGAGGACATAGCTGCTTGTACAGAGTTAATCTTCTAGAGGAGGACATAGCTGCTTGTACAGAGTTATTATTATAGATGAGGACATAGCTGCTTGTACAGAGTTAATCTTCTAGAGGAGGACATAGCTGCTTGTACAGAGTTATTATTCTAGAGGAGGACATAGCTGCTTGTACAGAGTTATTATTCTAGAGGAGGACATAGCTGCTTGTACAGAGTTATTATTATAGATGAGGACATAGCTGCTTGTACAGAGTTAATCTTCTAGAGGAGCACATAGCTGCTTGTAAGACAAAGGCCCCACTATCAGTATTCGGTTAGTATTTTTCTCAGGAGTGGGAGACAAAACCTGGAGGACAAAACCAGGAGTGGGTGATAAATGCAGAATTGGTGACTTGTTTCTATTCTACCTTTTCTCTGATTGTTCCTCACCTGGTTTTGGCTCCTGAGAAAAAATACTGACCGAATACTGACCGAAAACTGATAGTGGGGACGTGGCCTAAAGTTTAAACTTCCAGAGGTGGATATAGGTGCATGTTTAGGGTTAATTTGGGTCTCATCCCGTACTGTACAGAGCCAGTCACATCTAGGAGAAAGCGGTGGCAGGATTGTATTTGGTTGTTGCAGTTTCCCGTTAGGACTCATAATCCACAGGAATCCATTGTCTTAAAGAACTAAATCTAATATGATGTAAACTTCTAGCATCTCCTCTGTGGTTACTCGCTGTGCAGCCATTGTTCACCCCAACCATTGGTATCTATCAGCTCAGAAGCTGGAGGTCTCGCTGAGGCGGTGGAGAGCCCGACGTCACTCGTATGCTCATTTCATCACTTGTGCAATATTCTACAGTCCTTCTATACTGCAGTGTAGCCCATTGGGTCCTGCTTTGGGCCGGGCCTACCAGACTCGGACCCATGGGGGATTTCTTAAACCCCTACTGTCCGTTTTAACTCATCAGGACCCAATGATTGTGCTATGAGATGAGCTTACAGAGGAAGTCCATCCTTTCAGTAAAACCCCATAGATGGTTTGGCCACTATTGACTACTGCACCTAAGGGGGTTAAACAACTGGAAAAAAAAAAAAATTCTCTCCGTTTAGGTTTTTTTGGGCATGCTATAACTTTATTTTTCTTTTACTTACAGTAACCTGGAAGGATTCTTAGAAGAATTTGCTGATATTTCCAAAGAAGATCAAATCAAAAAGTTGCACGACCTCCTGGGCCCCCACATGCTGCGCCGACTGAAAGCCGACGTGTTCAAGAACATGCCGGCCAAGACGGAGCTGATCGTCCGGGTGGAGCTCAGTCCCATGCAGAAGTGAGTCCCGCAATAGACGCCGTGACGCAGACGGACGCCGCGTCTCCTCCCATGTAATCATCCGTTCCCGTGTCTCACAGGAAATATTACAAGTTTATCCTGACCCGTAACTTTGAGGCTCTGAACTCTCGAGGAGGAGGGAACCAAGTGTCGTTACTGAACATCATGATGGACCTAAAGAAATGTTGCAACCATCCGTACCTCTTCCCGGTGGCTGCAATGGTGAGATACAATTTTTTGCATTTTATTTTTGCATCTTCCAAACCTTGAAAAATAAAAATGCATCAGCACAAATCCCTCAGCGATCTGCATGTAGATGTATCATCTGTATATAATGCCTTGTAATAATCCCTTCCCGTTCTGTCCAGGAGTCGCCCAAACTTCCCACCGGTGCCTACGAGGGAGGCGCGCTCATCAAATCCTCTGGGAAACTGCTCCTCTTACAGAAGATGCTGCGGAAGCTGCACGACCAAGGACATCGAGTGCTCATCTTCTCCCAGGTCTGGTCGCCGTTTGCAACCTTCTTCCCGGAAAAAAATTAAAAAAAATCTACGTTTAATCAGCCGTCAAGTGCCTCTAACAGCCACGTGATGCATCGGCGGCTGATAAACAGTTAAATAGCGTTGTCAATCGTCATTTAACACATGCAGACAGGAAGCGCGTCATTGATCAGTGCCCCGCGATAATGACAGGCGAGGGTCTGCCAAAGACCCCCACGCCTGTCATCACGATCATTTTGTGGCCGGTGTTCATAGGAGATCGTGACGTTTGCTACACCTAGCAGAGCTGAACCCTGCTTTGTGTAGCACAAGCGATCAGACGATCGCCGCTTCAAGCCTCCTAAGGCGACTATTAAAGCAAGCAAAAAAAATAATAAAAAATACACAAAAGTTCAAATCACCCCCAATAAAAATGAAACCATTAAAAATAATACACATATTTGGTATCGCTGCTTTCAGAAATGTCCAATCGATCAAAACATAAAGTCAATTAATCCGATCGGTAAAACAGCGTAACAAGAAAAAAAATAGAAACGCCAGAATTAGTTTTTTTTGGCCGCGGCAACATTGCAATAAAAGGCGATCAAAACATCGTATCTATGCCAGAAGGGTATCAATAAAAACGATAGCTCGGCGCGCAAAAAAATAAGACCTCACCAGATCCCGAAAAATGGAGACGCTACAGGTTTCAGACAATTGCCACAAATTTCAGATTTTTTTTTTCACCACTTAGTAAAAAAAAGAACCTGTACATGTTTGGTATCTGCGACCTCGTACTGACCTGCAGAATCATAATAGCAGCTCAGTTTTACCATATAGTAAACGTGGTAAATAAAAAAAAAAAAAAATTTTAGAATAGCACTTTTTTTTTTGCAATTTCACCGCACTTGAGAATTTTTTTTTCTGTTTTCCAGTACACAATATGGTAAAATCAATGGTGTCATTCAAAAGTACAACTTGTCCCGCAAAAAACAAGCCCTCACACGGCCATAATGACAGAAAAATAAAAAAGTTATGTCCCTGGGAAGAAGAGAAGGAAAAACCCCCCCCCCCCAAAAAAATGGAAAATTGGGTGCAATTGAGATGAGTGAATGGATTTGCAGGATTGTGGTCTGGTGGTCACGTCAGCTGCCTACCATCCGCCTCCTCTTGATTAGCCGGCCTGCTCTGACATGGTCGATGATGATGTCAGGCCAGGTTGGTTAATTAAAAGAAGAGCTGCAGGAGTTAATCTTCTAGAGGAGGACATAGCTGTAGAAGGCGGATTGCAGCTCCCCCAATCAGATGAGACATTACCGCTAGACCAACGGATAGATTGGCTCATCTCTTTCCCCGCCAATGACCCTCCTTCTTTTTGCAGATGACAAAGATGCTGGACCTGTTAGAAGACTTCCTGGACTATGAGGGCTATAAGTATGAGCGGATAGACGGAGGGATCACCGGCTCGCTGAGACAAGAGTCTATCGACAGGTTTAACGGTGAGGACGCCTTCCGGCCACCTACAGCTTTACCTCCTGAGATCTTCCTCTGTCCTCATCCGCTCCTTCGTTTTGTAGCTCCTGGAGCTCATCAGTTCTGCTTCTTACTCTCCACCCGTGCCGGGGGCCTGGGCATCAACCTGGCGACTGCGGACACCGTCATCATCTACGATTCCGACTGGAACCCCCACAACGACATTCAGGTAGATGCGATCAACTCCAAGTGTGACCTTGTAGCCGTGCGTCGATTTGCTTGGTACGATCGCCATTGTTCCTTCTCGCTCTTCTTCTCCAGGCTTTCAGTAGGGCTCATCGGATCGGCCAGGCCAACAAAGTGATGATCTACAGATTTGTGACGCGGGCGTCCGTTGAGGAGCGTATTACACAGGTGGCCAAGAGGAAGATGATGTTGACCCATCTGGTGGTCAGACCGGGGCTCGGCTCCAAGGCCGGATCCATGTCCAAGCAGGAGCTCGATGACATCCTGAAGTTCGGGACAGAAGAGCTATTCAAGGACGAGATAGAAGGTGACAAGGGGGGTGGCCTCGTACCAAATGTAGCGCCGGGCAATGTCTGCCACTCATGATCCTGCACCGTAAAAAAACGTCTGCGGTCTTATAATGAAACGCTGCGGTTATTGCAATGCGTTTTTTTTTTACTTTTTTCCTAGTTTGGATTTTAGGCTTTTTTAAGTTAGCACCAAATTCATGACTGTTTTTCCCCCATTGTTACACTCGTGTTTTCAGCCCTAGTCATTTTTTTGGGTGTGGGGGGTTTTTTTTGCTCGACAACGTGCAGTTTTCATCATCCAGATGGTTTTGACTAACTTATCATTTTTTTATTTGAAAAGTTTTCAAAAACTTTTGCTGCAGTTGTGCCCGTGGTGGAAAGTACAAAACCCAACTAATTTATTTCCTTCTTTTTATTTTATTTTTTTAACTTTTACTTAAACAAATTGAGCAAAAGAACTGAAAAAAAAAAGAAGCATCCTGGAATTTGTTAGATTTTTTTTTTCTGGAGTGGTGCGAGGTCTTGTTTTCTTTGTGCCAAGCTGTAGCTTTTATTACTTCCATTTTGATTTGTTTTTTTTTATGACGTTTTGATCACTTTTTAGTGAATTTCTTATGGGAGATGCAACAACAACAAAAAAAAAAAACGACCATTTCGGAATGTTTCTGTTCCTTTTTTTTTTTATATATTTTCAAAAATCGCTTTAAAAACTCTTGGAAAACTTTTTTTAGAGATCAAATTTGTTCCTCATGTATCAGGAGTTTTTTAGTTTTTTTTTTTTTCCTGAAGGGTTTTTGGGAAAAAAAAAAAAAACACCCGGTGTAAAAAAAGTAAGTACGGCGTTTCACCATGGCTTGTGTTTTTTTAAAAAAAAACCAAACAAACAGCGATTTCTTCAATTGAGTGAAAAAAAAACTACCTGAAAAAACGACGTAATGAATACCCTCCAGAAAAAAAAAAGTTCAGGAAACAGCCAAAAACAGGACAGAAGAAAAGATGCTGCAGGAAGAAAAACTCCAGAGTTTCCTGAAGTATCTTCTGCTTGGAAAACTCGCCAGGTTCACCGTGTGGACACAGCCTAAGGGTATGTTCACACGGTTTCTTTTTACAGATTTTTTGGGCCAGAAACTGAGCAGAACCTCCCAAGTTTCTTGAAGAGAAACTTGGAGTCATCCAACTCTTTCTTTGAAGAGTTTCCGCTCGGTTTCCATTGATGTATTTTCCGCATCAAAAACTTTGTGTGCACATAGCCTAAAAGTCAATGTGAACACACACTGTCTAATCAAAAGGTTGCAAAAAAAACACTTGAGGAGAAAAAAAAACTTTTCCAAACTTACTTCAGGAAATGAAAAACTCCTCCATCAACTCCCCCAAAAAAGATGTTTCCAGAAACTTGTGTTTTTTTTTTTTAACTCTTTGAAAAAAAATATCTGTGGACAGACACCGTTTGCATTCCTGTGCACACAGGAGTCTTTTTGCAGAGTTTTCAGAGTAGAAACTGAATGGAAACTTCAAGAGGTTTTGAGATTTTGAGGAGGATTTGGAGAGTTTCCACTGTTACAAAAACTCCTCAAAAAACTCTGTGCGAGCCAGAAAGTTCATGATGAGCAGTGATGAGGGAAGAAATAAGGACGGGACGTGTTTAGATATTCATAGGGGTCCAGGCTTTGAAGAAACACCATCAGTAGGAAGCGTCCACACCTCATTCATCCTGTGTCCTCTGTGATGTAGAGACGGATAGGAGCTGTATACATAAATGGAGGTAGACTTCATTTTTTTTCTTTCTTTTTTTCCGTCAAGGTGACAACAAAGAGGAGGACAGCAGCGTGATTCACTACGACAATGGCGCCATCGCCCGGCTCCTGGACCGCAACCAGGATGAGACGGAGGACACCGAAGTCCAGAACATGAACGAGTACCTCAGCTCCTTCAAAGTAGCACAGTACGTGGTGCGGGAGGAGGAGAAGGTGAGACACGGCCTCCGGGGGGCGCTGCACCGTCGCAGTCCGGTGGGACTTTCTCACTTTTACGTTTTCAGCTGGAGGAGCTGGAACGGGAGGTGATAAAACAGGAGGAGAACGTGGATCCCGACTACTGGGAGAAGCTGCTGCGCCATCACTACGAGCAGCAGCAGGAGGACCTGGCGCGTAACCTGGGCAAGGGCAAGAGAGTGAGGAAGCAAGTGAACTACAACGACGCCGCGCAAGAGGACCAGGGTAAGAATCTGCTGTGCTGAAGCTTGATTCCAGCTCTGAAGTCTCAGCTTACCAGCCCGGATTCCATACTGCTGGTGTCGCCTGCACTGACACACTGTGACAAACTATCTATTAGGGGAGGTTCTTACCCACGGGATAAATATAAGAAATGTGCCTCTGCTAACACGGCGCCTTGTTCCTCCGTACAGATAACCAGTCCGAATACTCGGTGGGCTCGGAAGAAGAGGATGAAGACTTTGATGAGAGAACGGAAGGTGAGGGGTAGTAGTGAGACCACCTCCGGGGGCTGTGTACATGGGGTCTTGCTACTGACGTTACTCTGCGCTCACAGGTCGCAGGCAGTCTCGCCGTCACCTGCGCAACGAGAAGGACAAGCCGCTGCCGCCGCTGCTGGCCCGAGTCGGGGGCAATATAGAGGTAAGGACTCAGGGGGCCGGGAGGAGATATTTACCTTTAGCATAGTAATCGGACTGTACTCGGATGTTTCACACGCACCCATAGACTTGTATGGGGGTGCACGTGATCTGATAATCAGAGCCCCTTACAACATGCTGCCAAATTGGCCTGAGAAAGTGATCACAGATCTGAGCTGCCCCGTAGTATAACATTAGGCCGAGTGCAGTCCGATGAAACATACGCCGGGGTGACCGAGCCCTAATGGGCAGAAACTGTTTATGGAGGGAGATAGATCCTTTAAGAACCAGAGAGACATGACCTGCAGTATCGTACACATACCGTATAGGGTGCTGTATACTGACCGTACACGCGCTGTATGGGGGGGGGGGCTGACCGTACACGCGCTGTATTGAGGGAGGGGGGCTGATCGTACACACGCTGTATTGAGGGAGGGGGGCTGACCGTACACGCGCTGTATTGAGGGAGGGGGGCTGACCGTACACACGCTGTATTGAGGGAGGGGGGCTGACCGTACACGCGCTGTATTGAGGGAGGGGGGCTGATCGTACACGCGCTGTATTGAGGGAGGGGGGCTGACCGTACACGCGCTGTATTGAGGGAGGGGGGCTGACCGTACACACGCTGTATTGAGGGAGGGGGGCTGACCGTACACGCGCTGTATTGAGGGAGGGGGGCTGATCGTACACACGCTGTATTGAGGGAGGGGGGCTGATCGTACACGCGCTGTATTGAGGGAGGGGGGCTGATCGTACACGCGCTGTATTGAGGGAGGGGGGCTGACCGTACACGCGCTGTATTGAGGGAGGGGGGCTGACCGTACACGCGCTGTATTGAGGGAGGGGGGCTGATCGTACACGCGCTGTATTGAGGGAGGGGGGCTGACCGTACACGCGCTGTATTGAGGGAGGGGGGCTGATCGTACACACGCTGTATTGGGGGAGGGGGGCTGATCGTACACGCGCTGTATTGAGGGAGGGGGGCTGATCGTACACGCGCTGTATTGAGGGAGGGGGGCTGATCGTACACGCGCTGTATTGAGGGAGGGGGGCTGATCGTACACGCGCTGTATTGGGGGAGGGGGGCTGATCGTACACGCGCTGTATTGGGGGAGGGGGCTGATCGTACACGCGCTGTATTGAGGGAGGGGGGCTGATCGTACACGCGCTGTATTGAGGGAGGGGGGCTGATCGTACACGCGCTGTATTGAGGGAGGGGGGCTGATCGTACACGCGCTGTATTGGGGGAGGGGGGCTGATCGTACACACGCTGTATTGAGGGAGGGGGGCTGATCGTACACGCGCTGTATTGAGGGAGGGGGGCTGATCGTACACGCGCTGTATTGAGGGAGGGGAGCTGATCGTACACACACTGTATTGGGGGAGGGGGGCTGATCGTACACACGCTGTATTGGGGGAGGGGGGCTGATCGTACACGCGCTGTATTGAGGGAGGGGGGCTGACCGTACACACGCTGTATTGAGGGAGGGGGGCTGATCGTACACACGCTGTATTGGGGGAGGGGGGCTGATCGTACACGCGCTGTATTGAGGGAGGGGGGCTGATCGTACACGCGCTGTATTGAGGGAGGGGGGCTGATCGTACACGCGCTGTATTGAGGGAGGGGAGCTGATCGTACACGCGCTGTATTGGGGGAGGGGGGCTGATCGTACACGCGCTGTATTGAGGGAGGGGGGCTGATCGTACACACGCTGTATTGAGGGAGGGGGGCTGATCGTACACGCGCTGTATTGGGGGAGGGGGGCTGATCGTACACGCGCTGTATTGGGGGAGGGGGGCTGATCGTACACGCGCTGTATTGAGGGAGGGGGGCTGATCGTACACGCGCTGTATTGGGGGAGGGGGGCTGACCGTACACACGCTGTATTGGGGGAGGGGGGCTGATCGTACACGCGCTGTATTGGGGGAGGGGAGCTGATCGTACACGCGCTGTATGGGGGGGGCTGATCGTACACGCGCTGTATTGAGGGAGGGGAGCTGATCGTACACGCGCTGTATTGAGGGAGGGGAGCTGATCGTACACGCGCTGTATGGGGGGGGCTGATCGTACACGCGCTGTATTGAGGGAGGGGGGCTGATCGTACACGCGCTGTATTGGGGGAGGGGGGCTGATCGTACACGCGCTGTATTGAGGGAGGGGAGCTGATCGTACACGCGCTGTATTGGGGGAGGGGGGCTGATCGTACACGCGCTGTATTGGGGGAGGGGAGCTGATCGTACACACGCTGTATTGAGGGAGGGGGGCTGATCGTACACGCGCTGTATTGGGGGAGGGGAGCTGATCGTACACGCGCTGTATTGGGGGAGGGGGGCTGACCGTACACGCGCTGTATTGAGGGAGGGGAGCTGATCGTACACGCGCTGTATTGAGGGAGGGGAGCTGATCGTACACACGCTGTATTGAGGGAGGGGGGCTGATCGTACACACGCTGTATTGAGGGAGGGGGGCTGATCGTACACGCGCTGTATTGAGGGAGGGGGGCTGATCGTACACACGCTGTATTGAGGGAGGGGAGCTGATCGTACACGCGCTGTATTGGGGGAGGGGAGCTGATCGTACACACGCTGTATTGAGGGAGGGGGGCTGATCGTACACACGCTGTATTGAGGGAGGGGAGCTGATCGTACACGCGCTGTATTGGGGGAGGGGAGCTGATCGTACACGCGCTGTATTGAGGGAGGGGGGCTGACCGTACACGCGCTGTATTGAGGGAGGGGGGCTGATCGTACACGCGCTGTATTGGGGGAGGGGAGCTGATCGTACACGCGCTGTATTGAGGGAGGGGGGCTGACCGTACACGCGCTGTATTGAGGGAGGGGGGCTGATCGTACACGCGCTGTATTGAGGGAGGGGGGCTGATCGTACACACGCTGTATTGAGGGAGGGGGGCTGATCGTACACGCGCTGTATTGAGGGAGGGGAGCTGATCGTACACGCGCTGTATTGGGGGAGGGGGGCTGATCGTACACGCGCTGTATTGGGGGAGGGGGGCTGATCGTACACGCGCTGTATTGGGGGAGGGGGCTGATCGTACACGCGCTGTATTGGGGGAGGGGGGCTGATCGTACACGCGCTGTATTGAGGGAGGGGAGCTGATCGTACACGCGCTGTATTGGGGGAGGGGGGCTGATCGTACACGCGCTGTATTGAGGGAGGGGGGCTGATCGTACACACGCTGTATTGAGGGAGGGGGGCTGATCGTACACGCGCTGTATTGGGGGAGGGGGGCTGATCGTACACGCGCTGTATTGGGGGAGGGGGGCTGATCGTACACGCGCTGTATTGGGGGAGGGGGCTGATCGTACACGCGCTGTATTGGGGGAGGGGGGCTGATCGTACACGCGCTGTATTGAGGGAGGGGAGCTGATCGTACACGCGCTGTATTGGGGGAGGGGGGCTGATCGTACACGCGCTGTATTGAGGGAGGGGGGCTGATCGTACACACGCTGTATTGGGGGAGGGGGGCTGATCGTACACGCGCTGTATTGAGGGAGGGGAGCTGATCGTACACACGCTGTATTGAGGGAGGGGAGCTGATCGTACACGCGCTGTATTGAGGGAGGGGGGCTGATCGTACACGCGCTGTATTGGGGGAGGGGAGCTGATCGTACACGCGCTGTATTGGGGGAGGGGGGCTGATCGTACACGCGCTGTATTGGGGGAGGGGGGCTGATCGTACACGCGCTGTATTGGGGGAGGGGGGCTGATCGTACACGCGCTGTATTGAGGGAGGGGAGCTGATCGTACACGCGCTGTATTGGGGGAGGGGAGCTGATCGTACACGCGCTGTATTGGGGGAGGGGGGCTGATCGTACACGCGCTGTATTGAGGGAGGGGGGCTGATCGTACACGCGCTGTATTGGGGGAGGGGGGCTGACCGTACACGCGCTGTATTGGGGGAGGGGGGCTGATCGTACACGCGCTGTATTGAGGGAGGGGGGCTGATCGTACACACGCTGTATTGAGGGAGGGGGGCTGATCGTACACGCGCTGTATTGAGGGAGGGGAGCTGATCGTACACGCGCTGTATTGGGGGAGGGGGGCTGATCGTACACGCGCTGTATTGAGGGAGGGGAGCTGATCGTACACGCGCTGTATTGGGGGAGGGGGGCTGATCGTACACGCGCTGTATTGGGGGAGGGGGGCTGATCGTACACGCGCTGTATTGGGGGAGGGGGGCTGATCGTACACGCGCTGTATTGAGGGAGGGGAGCTGATCGTACACGCGCTGTATTGGGGGAGGGGGGCTGACCGTACACACGCTGTATTGAGGGAGGGGGGCTGATCGTACACGCGCTGTATTGGGGGAGGGGGGCTGATCGTACACGC
This sequence comes from Phyllobates terribilis, assembly GCF_046119375.1. Lineage (NCBI taxonomy): Eukaryota > Metazoa > Chordata > Amphibia > Anura > Dendrobatidae > Phyllobates > Phyllobates terribilis. Next base: position 612,892,330 of record NW_027362771.1, read on the forward strand.
GCTGTATTGAGGGAGGGGGGCTGATCGTACACGCGCTGTATTGAGGGAGGGGGGCTGATCGTACACGCGCTGTATTGAGGGAGGGGGGCTGATCGTACACGCGCTGTATTGGGGGAGGGGGGCTGATCGTACACGCGCTGTATTGAGGGAGGAGCTGACCGTACACGCGCTGTATTGAGGGAGGGGGGCTGATCGTACACACGCTGTATTGAGGGAGGGGGGCTGACCGTACACACGCTGTATTGAGGGAGGGGGGCTGATCGTACACACGCTGTATTGGGGGAGGGGGGCTGATCGTACACACGCTGTATTGAGGGAGGGGGGCTGATCGTACACACGCTGTATTGAGGGAGGGGGGCTGATCGTACACACGCTGTATTGGGGGAGGGGGGCTGATCGTACACGCGCTGTATTGAGGGAGGGGGGCTGATCGTACACACGCTGTATTGGGGGAGGGGGGCTGATCGTACACACGCTGTATTGAGGGAGGGGGGCTGATCGTACACACGCTGTATTGGGGGAGGGGGGCTGATCGTACACACGCTGTATTGAGGGAGGGGAGCTGATCGTACACGCGCTGTATTGAGGGAGGGGGGCTGATCGTACACACGCTGTATTGAGGGAGGGGGGCTGATCGTACACACGCTGTATTGGGGGAGGGGGGCTGATCGTACACGCGCTGTATTGAGGGAGGGGGGCTGATCGTACACACGCTGTATTGGGGGAGGGGGGCTGATCGTACACACGCTGTATTGAGGGAGGGGGGCTGATCGTACACACGCTGTATTGGGGGAGGGGGGCTGATCGTACACACGCTGTATTGGGGGAGGGGAGCTGATCGTACACGCGCTGTATTGAGGGAGGGGGGCTGATCGTACACACGCTGTATTGAGGGAGGGGAGCTGATCGTACACACGCTGTATTGAGGGAGGGGGGCTGATCGTACACACGCTGTATTGAGGGAGGGGGGCTGATCGTACACGCGCTGTATTGGGGGAGGGGAGCTGATCGTACACGCGCTGTATTGAGGGAGGGGGGCTGATCGTACACGCGCTGTATTGAGGGAGGGGGGCTGATCGTACACGCGCTGTATTGAGGGAGGGGGGCTGATCGTACACGCGCTGTATTGGGGGAGGGGGGCTGATCGTACACACGCTGTATTGAGGGAGGGGGGCTGATCGTACACGCGCTGTATTGAGGGAGGGGAGCTGATCGTACACACGCTGTATTGAGGGAGGGGAGCTGATCGTACACACGCTGTATTGAGGGAGGGGAGCTGATCGTACACACGCTGTATTGAGGGAGGGGAGCTGATCGTACACGCGCTGTATTGAGGGAGGGGAGCTGATCGTACACACGCTGTATTGAGGGAGGGGGGCTGATCGTACACACGCTGTATTGAGGGAGGGGAGCTGATCGTACACACGCTGTATTGAGGGAGGGGAGCTGATCGTACACACGCTGTATTGAGGGAGGGGGGCTGATCGTACACACGCTGTATTGGGGGAGGGGAGCTGACCGTACACGCGCTGTATTGAGGGAGGGGAGCTGATCGTACACGCGCTGTATTGAGGGAGGGGGGCTGATCGTACACACGCTGTATTGAGGGAGGGGGGCTGATCGTACACGCGCTGTATTGAGGGAGGGGGGCTGACCGTACACGCGCTGTATTGAGGGAGGGGGGCTGATCGTACACGCGCTGTATTGGGGGAGGGGGGCTGATCGTACACACGCTGTATTGAGGGAGGGGAGCTGATCGTACACGCGCTGTATTGGGGGAGGGGGGCTGATCGTACACACGCTGTATTGAGGGAGGGGGGCTGATCGTACACGCGCTGTATTGGGGGAGGGGGGCTGATCGTACACACGCTGTATTGAGGGAGGGGGGCTGATCGTACACGCGCTGTATTGAGGGAGGGGGGCTGATCGTACACACGCTGTATTGAGGGAGGGGAGCTGATCGTACACGCGCTGTATTGAGGGAGGGGAGCTGATCGTACACGCGCTGTATTGAGGGAGGGGAGCTGATCGTACACGCGCTGTATTGGGGGAGGGGAGCTGATCGTACACGCGCTGTATTGGGGGAGGGGGGCTGATCGTACACACACTGTATTGGGGGAGGGGGGCTGATCGTACACACGCTGTATTGGGGGAGGGGGGCTGATCGTACACGCGCTGTATTGAGGGAGGGGGGCTGATCGTACACACGCTGTATTGGGGGAGGGGAGCTGATCGTACACACGCTGTATTGAGGGAGGGGGGCTGATCGTACACACGCTGTATTGGGGGAGGGGGGCTGATCGTACACGCGCTGTATTGAGGGAGGGGGGCTGATCGTACACGCGCTGTATTGGGGGAGGGGGGCTGATCGTACACGCGCTGTATTGAGGGAGGGGGGCTGATCGTACACACGCTGTATTGAGGGAGGGGAGCTGATCGTACACGCGCTGTATGGGGGGGGCTGATCGTACACACGCTGTATTGAGGGAGGGGGGCTGATCGTACACGCGCTGTATTGGGGGAGGGGGGCTGATCGTACACGCGCTGTATTGAGGGAGGGGGGCTGATCGTACACGCGCTGTATTGGGGGAGGGGGGCTGATCGTACACGCGCTGTATTGAGGGAGGGGGGCTGATCGTACACACGCTGTATTGGGGGAGGGGAGCTGATCGTACACACGCTGTATTGGGGGAGGGGGGCTGATCGTACACGCGCTGTATTGAGGGAGGGGGGCTGATCGTACACATGCTGTATTGAGGGAGGGGGGCTGATCGTACACACGCTGTATTGGGGGAGGGGGGCTGATCGTACACGCGCTGTATTGGGGGAGGGGAGCTGATCGTACACGCGCTGTATTGGGGGAGGGGGGCTGATCGTACACGCGCTGTATTGGGGGAGGGGAGCTGATCGTACACGCGCTGTATTGGGGGAGGGGAGCTGATCGTACACGCGCTGTATTGGGGGAGGGGGGCTGATCGTACACGCGCTGTATTGAGGGAGGGGAGCTGATCGTACACGCGCTGTATTGGGGGAGGGGGGCTGATCGTACACGCGCTGTATTGGGGGAGGGGAGCTGATCGTACACACGCTGTATTGAGGGAGGGGGGCTGATCGTACACGCGCTGTATTGAGGGAGGGGAGCTGATCGTACACGCGCTGTATTGAGGGAGGGGGGCTGATCGTACACGCGCTGTATTGAGGGAGGGGGGCTGATCGTACACGCGCTGTATTGAGGGAGGGGGGCTGATCGTACACGCGCTGTATTGGGGGAGGGGGGCTGATCGTACACGCGCTGTATTGAGGGAGGGGGGCTGATCGTACACGCGCTGTATTGGGGGAGGGGGGCTGATCGTACACGCGCTGTATTGAGGGAGGGGGGCTGATCGTACACGCGCTGTATTGAGGGAGGGGGGCTGATCGTACACGCGCTGTATTGAGGGAGGGGGGCTGATCGTACACGCGCTGTATTGAGGGAGGGGGGCTGATCGTACACGCGCTGTATTGAGGGAGGGGGGCTGATCGTACACGCGCTGTATTGGGGGAGGGGGGCTGATCGTACACGCGCTGTATTGAGGGAGGGGAGCTGATCGTACACGCGCTGTATTGAGGGAGGAGCTGACCGTACACGCGCTGTATTGTGGGGGGAGCTGACCGTACGCTCGCTGTATTGGGGGGGAGCTGACCGTACGCTCGCTGTATTGGGGGGGAGCTGATCGTACGCTCGCTGTATTGGGGGGGAGCTGATCGTACACGCGCTGTATTGAGGGAGGGGAGCTGATCGTACACGCGCTGTATTGTGGGGGGAGCTGATCGTACACGCGCTGTATTGAGGGAGGGGAGCTGATCGTACACGCGCTGTATTGGGGGGGGAGCTGATCGTACACGCGCTGTATTGAGGGAGGGGAGCTGATCGTACACGCGCTGTATTGTGGGGGGAGCTGATCGTACACGCGCTGTATTGAGGGAGGGGAGCTGATCGTACGCGCACTGTATTGGGGGGGAGCTGACCGTACACGCGCTGTATTGGGGGGGGAGCTGACCGTACGCGCACTGTATTGGGGGGGGAGCTGACCGTACACGTGGTTTATGGGGGGGCCGTGTACTAATGTCTGTCTCCTAACAGGTTCTGGGGTTCAACACGCGGCAGCGGAAGGCCTTCCTGAACGCAGTGATGCGCTGGGGGATGCCTCCTCAGGACGCTTTCACCACACACTGGCTGGTGAGAGACTTGCGGGGCAAGTCAGAGAAAGAATTTAAGTAAGTGCACCCTCCATCTCTCTGATGTGTGCACCTGAAGCATCACTCTGTACACAATTCATACATGTACACCTCGCTCTTCATACATCACTGCTCCCCCCCCCCCACTCACACACATCATACATACCTGTACCTGACCGTGGGCTCCCTCACACATCATACACAACGGTACCTGACCGTGTGCTCCCCTCACACCCCCACACATCATACATACCTGTACCTGACCGTGTGCTCCCCTCACACCCCCACACATCAAACACGCCTGTACCTGACCGTGTGCTCCCCTCACACCCCCCACACATCATACACGCCTGTACCTGACCGTGTGCTCCCCTCACACCCTCACACATCATACACAACGGTACCTGACCGTGTGCTCCCCTCACACCCTCACACATCATACACAACGGTACCTGACCGTGTGCTCCCCTCACACCCCCCACACATCATACATACCTGTACCTGACCGTGTGCTCCCCTCACACCCCCACACATCAAACACGCCTGTACCTGACCGTGTGCTCCCCTCACACCCCCCACACATCATACACGCCTGTACCTGACCGTGTGCTCCCCTCACACCCCCCACACATCATACACGCCTGTACCTGACCGTGTGCTCCCCTCACACCCCCACGCACATCATACACGCCTGTACCTGACCGTGTGCTCCCCTCACACCCCCCACACATCATACACGCCTGTACCTGACCGTGTGCTCCCCTCACACCCCCACACATCATACACAACGGTACCTGACCGTGTGCTCCCCTCACACCCCCCACACATCATACATACCTGTACCTGACCGTGTGCTCCCCTCACACCCCCACACATCATACACGCCTGTACCTGACCGTGTGCTCCCCTCACACCCCCCACACATCATACATACCTGTACCTGACCGTGTGCTCCCCTCACACCCCCACACATCATACACAACGGTACCTGACCGTGTGCTCCCCTCACACCCCCACACATCATACACGCCTGTACCTGACCGTGTGCTCCCCTCACACCCCCACACATCATACACAACGGTACCTGACCGTGTGCTCCCCTCACACCCCCACACATCATACACGCCTGTACCTGACCGTGTGCTCCCCTCACACCCCCCACACATCATACACGCCTGTACCTGACCGTGTGCTCCCCTCACACCCCCACACATCATACACGCCTGTACCTGACCGTGTGCTCCCCTCACACCCCCCACACATCATACACGCCTGTACCTGATCGTGTGCTCCCCTCACACCCCCCACACATCATACACGCCTGTACCTGACCGTGTGCTCCCCTCACACCCCCCACACATCATACATACCTGTACCTGACCGTGTGCTCCCCTCACACCCCCCACACATCATACATGCCTGTACCTGACTGTGTGCTCCCCTCACACCCCCCACACATCATACACGCCATTATCTGACCGTGTGCTCCCCTCACACCCCCACACATCATACACGCCGGTACCTGACCGTGTGCTCCCCTCACACCCCCCACACATCATACACGCCTGTACCTGACCGTGTGCTCCCCTCACCCCCCCCACACATCAAACACGCCGGTACCTGACCGTGTGCTCCCCTCACACCCCCCACACATCATACACGCCTGTACCTGACCGTGTGCTCCCCTCACCCCCCCCACACATCATACACGCCTGTACCTGACCGTGTGCTCCCCTCACACCCCCCACACATCATACACACCATTATCTGACCGTGTGCTCCCCTCAGACCCCCCACACATCATACATACCTGTATCTGACCGTGTGCTCCTCTCACACCCCCCACACATCATACACGCCATTATCTGACCGTGTGCTCCCCTCAGACCCCCCACACATCATACACGCCTGTACCTGACCGTGTGCTCCCCTCACACCCCCCACACATCATACATGCCTGTACCTGACCGTGTGCTCCCCTCACACCCCCCACACATCATACATGCCTGTACCTGACCGTGTGCTCCCCTCACACCCCCCACACATCATACACGCCTGTACCTGACCGTGTGCTCCCCTCACACCCCCCACACATCATACATGCCTGTACCTGACCGTGTGCTCCCCTCACACCCCCCACACATCATACATGCCTGTACCTGACCGTGTGCTCCCCTCACACCCCCCACACATCATGCACGCCGGTACCTGACCGTGTGCTCTCCTCACACCCCCCACACATCATACACGCCTGTACCTGACCGTGTGCTCCCCTCACACCCCCACACATCATACACGCCTGTACCTGACCGTGTGCTCCCCTCACACCCCCACACATCATACACGCCTGTACCTGACCGTGTGCTCCCCTCACACCCCCTACACATCATACACGCCTGTACCTGACCGTGTGCTCCCCTCACACCCCCCACACATCATACACGCCTGTACCTGACCGTGTGCTCCCCTCACACCCCCCACACATCATACACTCCTGTACCTGACCGTGTGCTCCCCTCACACCCCCCACACATCATACACGCCTGTACCTGACCGTGTGCTCCCCTCACCCCCCACACATCATACACGCCGGTACCTGACCGTGTGCTCCCCTCATCCCCCACACATCATACACGCCTGTACCTGACCGTGTGCTCCCCTCACACCCCCCCACACATCATACACGCCTGTACCTGACCGTGTGCTCCCCTCACACCCCCTACACATCATACACGCCTGTACCTGACCGTGTGCTCCCCTCACACCCCCACACATCATACACGCCTGTACCTGACCGTGTGCTCCCCTCACACCCCCCACACATCATACACGCCTGTACCTGACCGTGTGCTCCCCTCACACCCCCACACATCATACATGCCTGTACCTGACCGTGTGCTCCCCTCACCCCCCCCACACATCATACACGCCTGTACCTGACCGTGTGCTCCCCTCACACCCCCCACACATCATACATGCCTGTACCTGACCGTGTGCTCCCCTCACACCCCCCACACATCATACACGCCTGTACCTGACCGTGTGCTCCCCTCACACCCCCCACACATCATACACACCTGAACCTGACCGTGTGCTCCCCTCACACCCCCCACACATCATACACGCCTGTACCTGACCGTGTGCTCCCCTCACACCCCCCACACATCATACACGCCTGTACCTGACCGTGTGCTCCCCTCACACCCCCCACACATCATACACGCCTGTACCTGACCGTGTGCTCCCCTCACACCCCCACACATCATACACGCCTGTACCTGACCGTGTGCTCCCCTCACACCCCCACACATCATACACGCCTGTACCTGACCGTGTGCTCCCCTCACACCCCCACACATCATACACGCCTGTACCTGACCGTGTGCTCCCCTCACACCCCCACACATCATACACGCCTGTACCTGACCGTGTGCTCCCCTCACACCCCCCACACATCATACACGCCTGTACCTGACCGTGTGCTCCCCTCACACCCCCACACATCATACACGCCTGTACCTGACCGTGTGCTCCCCTCACACCCCCCACACATCATACACGCCTGTACCTGACCGTGTGCTCCCCTCACACCCCCCACACATCATACACGCCTGTACCTGACCGTGTGCTCCCCTCACACCCCCCACACATCATACACGCCTGAACCTGACCGTGTGCTCCCCTCACACCCCCCACACATCATACACGCCTGTACCTGACCGTGTGCTCCCCTCACACCCCCCACACATCATACACGCCTGTACCTGACCGTGTGCTCCCCTCACACCCCCCACACATCATACACGCCTGTACCTGACCGTGTGCTCCCCTCACACCCCCACACATCATACACGCCTGTACCTGACCGTGTGCTCCCCTCACACCCCCCACACATCATACACGCCTGTACCTGACCGTGTGCTCCCCTCACACCCCCACACATCATACACGCCTGAACCTGACCGTGTGCTCCCCTCACACCCCCCACACATCATACACGCCTGTACCTGACCGTGTGCTCCCCTCACACCCCCCACACATCATACACGCCTGTACCTGACCGTGTGCTCCCCTCACACCCCCACACATCATACACGCCTGTACCTGACCGTGTGCTCCCCTCACACCCCCCACACATCATACACGCCTGTACCTGACCGTGTAATCCCCTCACACCCCCACGCCCCATGCAGCTACTTGTGTCCCATATGATGATGTTCTTACTCATCTGATGCCGCTCAACCGCCCGTCTGTTTCCTGGTGGTGGTCCGGAGCTGTGTACCTCCTCCCTCACCCAGACAGACACTATAATCTGCGCCAGGTGACCCCGGGGGAGGCAGAGAGGTGCCGTCAAACCCTTAGCCTGGTGCAGGACACGTATCAGCGGTCTCCGGACCCTGACATCATGGAGGCTGAGCGGGCAGGATGCCGAGGCACGTCTGATGGGGGCATCTTGTACTGACGCATCTGATGGATCTGCTGTTATAGTCAGTGCCCAGCAGGGGACAGCGCGGCACCGGGAATCCTCACCCAGCTCTCTTGTCTCTAGAGCCTATGTCTCTCTGTTCATGAGACATCTGTGTGAACCAGGCGCTGACGGCTCCGAGACTTTCGCCGACGGCGTCCCTCGGGAGGGTCTGTCCCGCCAGCAGGTGTTGACCCGTATCGGTGTCATGTCCCTGGTAAAGAAAAAGGTGAGTTCTGCTCCGCTGAAAATTCAGCACTAAATGCAACAGGTTTTAACTTCTTGTGTGCCCACATAGGTGCAGGAGTTCGAGCACATTAATGGACGCTGGAGCATGCCCGAGCTGATGCCCGACCCCAGCCTGGACTCCAAGCTCTCATCACGAGCCTCCTCACCCACCATAAAGACCAGCACCACCACCCCGGACCCCAGCCTCACCAACACCCCCTGCACCTCCAAACCAGGTACGGGACCCTCTCTGCAAAGCTCACCCCCTAGTAACGCCGTGCCCTATTCTTATCACTCTGGTTACTTCACAGCCACTCCAGCACCCAGCGAGCGAGCAGAGAACGGCGGCACCCCGACCGATAGAGAGGAGGCGGACAGCAAAGAGCCGAAAGAGAAGGAGGTGAAGGGGGCGGAGAAGAGAGAGATGGAGGGGGAGCACACCGCTGGGAGTGTGCGGGTAAGAGAATGAGACCCCCGGCATGTGCTCACAGGAGGTATTCACCCAGCAGAATAGTGATTGCAGCTCTGGAGTATAATACAGGATGTAACTCAGGATCAGTAATGTAATGTATGTACACAGTGACTGCACCAGCAGAATAGTGAATGCAGCTCTGGAGTATAATACAGGATGTAACTCAGGATCAGTAATGTAATGTATGTACACAGTGACTGCACCAGCAGAATAGTGAGTGCAGCTCTGGAGTATAATACAGGATGTAACTCAGGATCAGTAATGTAATGTATGTACACAGTGACTGCACCAGCAGAATAGTGAGTGCAGCTCTGGAGTATAATACAGGATGTAACTCAGGATCAGTAATGTAATGTATGTACACAGTGACTGCACCAGCAGAATAGTGAGTGCAGCTCTGGAGTATAATACAGGATGTAACTCAGGATCAGTAATGTAATATATGTACACAGTGACTGCACCAGCAGAATAGTGAGTGCAGCTCTGGAATATAATACAGGATGTAACTCAGGATCAGTAATGTAATGTATGTACACCGTGACTGCACCAGCAGAATAGTGAGTGCAGCTCTGTAGTATAATACAGGATGTAACTCAGGATCAGTAATGTAATGTATGTACACAGTGACTGCACCAGCAGAATAGTGAGTGCAGCTCTGGAGTATATTACAGGATGTAACTCAGGATCAGTAATGTAATGTATGTACACAGTGACTGCACCAGCAGAATAGTGAGTGCAGCTCTGGAGTATAATACAGGATGTAACTCAGGATCAGTAATGTAATGTGTGTACACAGTGACTGCACCAGCAGAATAGTGAGTGCAGCTCTGGAGTATAATACAGGATGTAACTCAGGATCAGTAATGTAATGTATGTACACAGTGACTGCACCAGCAGAATAGTGGGTGCAGCTCTGGAGTATAATACAGGATGTAACTCAGGATCAGTAATGTAATGTGTGTACACAGTGACTGCACCAGCAGAATAGTGAGTGCAGCTCTGGAGTATAATACAGGAGGTAACTCAGGATCAGTAATGTAATGTATGTACACAGTGACTGCACCAGCAGAATAGTGAGTGCAGTTCTGGAGTATAATACAGGATGTAACTCAGGATCAGTAATGTAATGTATGTACACAGTGACTGCACCAGCAGAATAGCGAGTGCAGCTCTGGAGTATAATACAGGATGTAACTCAGGATCAGTAATGTAATGTATGTACACAGTGACTGCACCAGCAGAATAGTGGGTGCAGCTCTGGAGTATAATACAGGATGTAACTCAGGATCAGTAATGTAATGTGTGTACACAGTGACTGCACCAGCAGAATAGTGAGTGCAGCTCTGGAGTATAATACAGGATGTAACTCAGGATCAGTAATGTAATGTATGTACACAGTGACTGCACCAGCAGAATAGTGGGTGCAGCTCTGGAGTATAATACAGGAGGTAACTCAGGATCAGTAATATAATGTATGTACACAGTGACTGCACCAGCAGAATAGTGAGTGCAGCTCTGGAGTATAATACAGGATGTAACTCAGGATCAGTAATGTAATGTATGTACACAGTGACTGCACCAGCAGAATAGCGAGTGCAGCTCTGGAGTATAATACAGGATGTAACTCAGGATCAGTAATGTAATGTATGTACACAGTGACTGCACCAGCAGAATAGTGGGTGCAGCTCTGGAGGATAATACAGGTTGTAACTCAGTATCAGTAATGTAATGTGTGTACACAGTGACTGCACCAGCAGAATAGTGAGTGCAGCTCTGGAGTATAATACAGGATGTAACTCAGGATCAGTAATGTAATGTGTGTACACAGTGACTGCACCAGCAGAATAGTGAATGCAGCTCTGGAGTATAATACAGGATGTAACTCAGGATCAGTAATGTAATGTATGTACACAGTGACTGCACCAGCAGAATAGTGAGTGCAGCTCTGGAGTATAATACAGGATGTAACTCAGGATCAGTAATATAATGTATGTACACAGTGACTGCACCAGCAGAATAGTGAGTGCAGCTCTGGAGTATAATACAGGATGTAACTCAGGATCAGTAATGTAATGTATGTACACAGTGACTGCACCAGCAGAATAGTGAGTGCAGCTCCGGAGTATAATACAGGATGTAACTCAGGATCAGTAATGTAATGTATGTACACAGTGACTGCACCAGCAGAATAGTGAGTGCAGCTCTGGAGGATAATACAGGATGTAACTCAGGATCAGTAATGTAATGTATGTACACAGTGACTGCACCAGCAGAATAGTGAGTGCAGCTCTGGAGGATAATACAGGATGTAACTCAGGATCAGTAATGTAATGTATGTACACAGTGACTGCACCAGCAGAATAGTGAGTGCAGCTCTGGAGTATAATACAGGAGGTAACTCAGGATCAGTAATGTAATGTATGTACACAGTGACTGCACCAGCAGAATAGTGAGTGCAGCTCTGGAGTAAACAGTGGGTACGGAAAGTATTCAGACCCCTTTACATTTTTCACTCTTTGTTTCATTGCAGCCATTTGGTAAATTCTAAAAAGTTCATTTTTTTTCTCCTTACAGTACACTCTGCACCCCATCTTGACTGGAAAAAACAGAAATGTAGAAATTTTTGCAAATTTATTAAAAAAGAAAAACTGAAATATTACAAGGTCATAAGTATTCAGACCCTTTGCTCAGACACTCATATTTAAGTCACATGCTGTCCATTTCCTTGTGATCCTCCTTGAGATGGTTCTACTCCTTCATTGGAGTCCAGCTGTGTTTAATTAAACTGATAGGACTTGATTTGGAAAGGCACACACCTGTCTATATAAGACCTCACAGCTCACAGTGCATGTCAGACCAAATGAGAATCATGAGCTCAAAGGAACTGCCCAAGGAGCTCAGAGACAGAATTGTGGCAAGGCACAGATCGGGCCAAGGTTACAAAAGAATTTCTGCATTACTCAGGGCTCCAAATAGCACAGTGGCCTCCATAATCCTTAAATGGAAGAAGTTTGGGACCACCAGAAGTCTTCCTAGACCTGGCGGTCCAGCCAAACTGAGCAATCGTGGGAGAAGAGCCTTGGTGAGAGAGGTAAAGAAGATCCCCAAGATCACTGTGGCTGAGCACCAGAGATGCAGTAGGGAGATGGGAGAAAGTTGACTTTGTGGAGCCATCGCAGCAGCCCTCCACCAGTCGGGCCTTTATGGCAGAGTGGCCTGACGGAAGCTTCTCCTCAGTCCAAGACATATGAAAGCCCGCATAGAGTTTGCTCAAAAACACATGAAGGACTCCCAGACTATGAGAAATAAGATTCTCTGGTCTGATGAGATGAAGATAGAACTTTTTGGTGATAATTCTAAGCGACATAAAATACAATCCCAACAGTGAAACATGGTGGTGGCAGCATCATGCTATGGGGGTGTTTTTCAGCTGCAGGGACAGGACGACTGGTTGCAATTGAAGGAAACATGAATGCGGCCAAGTACAGAGATATCCTGGATGAAAACCTCGTCCAGAGTTCTCTGGACCTCAGACTTGGCCGAAGGTTCACCTTACAACAAGACAATGACCCTAAGCACACAGCTAAAATAACAGGAGTGGCTTCAGAACAACTCTGTGACCATTCTTGACCGGCCCAGCCAGAGCCCTGACCTAAACCCAATGGAGCATCTCTGGAGAGACCTGAAAATGGCCGTCCACCAACGTTCACCATCGAACCTGATGGAACTGGAGAGGATCTGCCAGGAAGAATGGCCGAGGATCCCCAAATCCAGGGGTAAAAAACTTGCATCATTCCCAAGAAGACTCATGGCTGTACCAGCTCAAAAGGGGGCTTCTACTCAATACTGAGCAAAGGGTCTGAATACTTATGCCCGTGTGATATTTCAGTTTTTCTTTTTTAATAAATTTGCAAAAATTTCTACATTTCTGTTTTTTTCCAGTGAAGATGGGGTGCAGAGTGGACTTTAATGAGAAAAAAATGACTTTTTAGAATTTAACAAATGGCTGCAATGAAACAAAGAGTGAAAAAATGAAAGGGGTATGAATACTTTCCGGACCCCGTGTAATACAGGATGTAATGTGGAGTCTTCAAAGAATTAGTCCCTGATTTATCGAGCAGCCATTTCTCTAATTTTAATGTAAAACTCCTTCAAATGTCACAATTTTTAAGTGTTCCCTGGTTATCACTGGCGCACAAAATGCCAGTTTCAACCCCTTAGGATAAAATGATGTACCTGTACAGTGGTGGCCAACAGTATTGGCACCCCTGCAATTCTGTCAGATAATACTCAGTTTCTTCCTGAAAATGATTGCAATCACAAATTCTTTGGTCTTATTCTCTTCATTTAATTTGTCTTCAATGAAAAAACACAAAAAGAATTGTCCTAAGGCCAAATTGGATATAATTCCACACCAAACCTAAAAAAGGGGGTGGACAAAAGTATTGGCACCCTTTGAAAAATCATGTGATGCTTCTCTAATTGGTGTAATTAACAGCACCTGTAACTTACCTGTGGCACCTAACAGGTGTTGGCAATAACTAAATCACACTTGCAGCCAGATAACATGGATTAAAGTTGACTCAACCTCTGTCCTGTGTCCTTGTGTGTACCACATTGAGCATGGAGGAAAGAAAGAAGACTAAAGAACTGTATGAGGACTTGAGAAACCAAATTGTGAGGAAGCATGAGCAATCTCAAGGCTACAAGTCCATCTCCAAAGACCTGAATGTTCCTGTGTCTTCCGTGCGCAGTGTCATCAAGAAGTGTAAAGCCCATGGCACTCTGGCTAACCTCCCTAGATGTGGACGGAAAAGAAAAACTGACGAGAGATTTGAACGCAAGATTGTGCGGATGGTGGATAAAGAACCTCGACTAACATCCAAACAAGTTCAAGCTGCCCTGCAGTCCGAGGGTACAACAGCGTCAACCCGTACTATCCGTCGGCGTCTGAATGAAAAGGGACTGTATGGTAGGATACAAAGGAAGACCCCACTTCTTACCCCGAGACATAAAAAAGCCAGGCTGGAGTTTGCCAAAACTTACCTGAGAAAGCCTAAAACGTTTTGGAAGAATGTTCTCTGGTCAGATGAGACAAAAGTAGAGCTTTTTGGGAAAAAGCATCAACATTGAGTGTACAGGAAAAAAAAAAAGACATTGAAAGAAAAGAACACGGTCCCTACAGTCAAACATGGTGGAGGTTCCTTGATGTTTTGGGGTTGCTTTGCTGCCTCTGGCACTGGACTGCTTGACCGTGTGCATGGCATTATGAAGTCTGAAGACTACCAACAAATTTCTCAGCATAATGTAGGGCCCAGTGTGAGAAAGCTGGGTGTCCCTCAGAGGTCATTGGTTTTCCAGCAGGACAATGACCCAAAACACACTTCCAAAAGCACTATAAAATGGTTTGAGAGAAAGCACTGGAGACTTCTAAGGTGGCCAGCAATGAGTCCAGACCTAAATCCCATAGAACACCTGTGGAGAGATCTCAAAATGGCAGTTTGGAGAAGGCACCCTTCAGATATCAGGGACCTGGAGCATTTTGCCAAGAAGAATGGTCTACAATTCCAGCAGAGCATTGTAAGAAACTCATTGATGGTTACCGGAAGCGGTTGTTCCCAGTTATTTTGGCTAAAGGTTGTGCAACCAAGTATTAGGCTGAGGGTGCCAATACTTTTGTCCGGCCCATTTTTGGAGTTTGGTGTGAAATGATCAATGATTTGATTTTTGCTTCATTCTCTTTTGTGTTTTTTCCTTACAAGCAAATTAAATGAAGAGAATAATAGCAAAGAATTTGTGATTGCAATCATTGTCAGGAAGAAACTGAGTATTATCTGACAGAATTGCAGGGGTGCCAATACTTTTGGCCACCACTGTATGTTAGCACTTAGGTTCACCAGTGCAGGGGCTCAGGAGCTGAGCTTCGATTGCTGCTGTTAACCATTTAGTTGCTGCTGTCAGTCTGACAGACACTTTTCAGTGGAGCTGGTGCCCGTGTGCACTCGTAGTAGCTCGGTCCTCGCCACGTTATCATGGAGCCGTGCTTGATTACTATGGCAGCCAGGGGGCTACTGTTGCTGCCACCTGGGTCCTATTGTAAAGCCCATAATCGTATGTAGCCAGAGAATCGTGTTATCGAGTAATTTTTACCATACAATGAGCACTGTAAGAAGAAAACCCAAAAAACACTTTTTTTTTGTCCCATATTTTTAGTACATCTAATGATGGGAGTTCACACCTACAACTTGTCCCACAAAACATTTAGCCCTCATATGTCCATATGGACAGGAAAATAAAAGTTACCAGCAATGGAAGAAGCGAGAGGTGTAATAAATCGGGGGTCTTTGTTCATATTCTGCCTTTTATCCATTCTGCAGACCCCCACTCCTCAGGATACGGCGAGTCCATCTTCCAGCATCACTCCAGAGAAAAGTGATGAGAAACCCATGCCAGAAAGCTCCGATCAGTCACAAGGCAGACAAGAACCGAGGTCTCAGACCCCAGTAGTGAAAGACCGGAGCGGTGGGTATATACTCCTAGAGTAGGACCGAGAAGACAGGTGCCCTGCAACAGGCCTCCTGCATATCCGGCAGCCCTACATCCGCTTTCAATTAGCTGGCCTTGGCATGGCGTTGTATAGGTGTGCGGCGTCATATGGGTGATTGGTGTCGTATGGCTGTATGGCATTGTGTGTGGCGGCGGATGGGTGCGTGGAGTTGGATGGCTGTGTGACATTGTGTGCGGTGGGTGATGGGTGCGTGGAGTTGGATGGCTGTGTGGCATTGTGTGTGGTGGCGGATGGGTGCGTGGAGTTGGATGGCTGTGTGGCATTGTGTGCGGTGGCGGATGGGTGCGTGGAGTTGGATGGCTGTGTGGCATTGTGTGTGGCGGATGGGTGCGTGGAGTTGGATGGCTGTGTGGCATTGTGTGCGGTGGCAGATGGATGCGTGGAGTTGGATGGCTGTGTGGCATTGTGTGCGGTGGCAGATGGATGCGTGGAGTCGGATGGCTGTGTGGCATTGTGTGCGGTGGCGGATGGGTGCGTGGAGTTGGATGGCTGTGTGGCATTGTGTGCGGCGGCGGATGGGTGCGTGGAGTTGGATGGCTGTGTGGCATTGTGTGCGGTGGCGGATGGATGCGTGGAGTTGGATGGCTGTGTGACATTGTGTGTGGTGGCGGATGGGTGCGTGGAGTTGGATGGCTGTGTGGCATTGTGTGCGGTGGCGGATGGGTGCGTGGAGTTGGATGGCTGTGGGGCATTGTGTGCGGTGGCGGATGGGTGCGTGGAGTTGGATGTCTGTGGGGCATTGTGTGCGGTGGCGGATGGGTGCGTGGAGTTGGATGGCTGTGTGGCATTGTGTGTCTCGGCGGATGGGTGCGTGGAGTTGGATAGCTGTGTGGCATTGTGTGCGGTGGCGGATGGGTGCGTGGAGTTGGATGGCTGTGGGGCATTGTGTGCGGTGGATGGGTGCGTGGAGTTGGATGGCTGTGTGGCATTGTGTGCGGTGGATGGGTGCGTGGAGTTGGATGGCTGTGTGGCATTGTGTGCGGTAGCGGATGGGTGCGTGGAGTTGGATGGCTGTGTGGCATTGTGTGCGGTGGCGGATGGGTGCGTGGAGTTGGATGGCTGTGTGGCATTGTGTGCGGTGGATGGGTGCGTGGAGTTGGATGGCTGTGTGACATTGTGTGTGGTGGTGGATGGATGCGTGGAGTTGGATGGCTGTGTGGCATTGTGTGCGGTGGCGGATGGGTGCGTGGAGTTGGATGGCTGTGGGGCATTGTGTGCGGTGGCGGATGGGTGCGTGGAGTTGGATGGCTGTGGGGCATTGTGTGCGGTGGATGGGTGCATGGAGTTGGATGGCTGTGTGGCATTGTGTGTGGTGGATGGGTGCGTGGAGTTGGATGGCTGTGTGACATTGTGTGTGGTGGGTGATGGGTGCGTGGAGTTGGATGGCTGTGGGGCATTGTGTGCGGTGGGTGATGGGTGCGTGGAGTTGGGTGGCTGTGTGGCATTGTGTGCGGTGGATGGGTGCTTGGAGTTGAATGTCTGTGTGGCATTGTGTGCGGTGGCGGATGGGTGCTTGGAGTTGAATGTCTGTGTGGCATTGTGTGCGGTGGATGGGTGCTTGGAGTTGAATGTCTGTGTGGCATTGTGTGCGGTGGCGGATGGATGCGTGGAGTTGGATGGCTGTGTGGCATTGTGTGCGGTGGCGGATGGGTGCGTGGAGTTGGATGGCTGTGTGGCATTGTGTGCGGTGGCGGATGGATGCGTGGAGTTGGATGGCTGTGTGGCATTGTGTGCGGTGGATGGGTGCGTGGAGTTGGATGGCTGTGTGGCATTGTGTGTGGTGGCGGATGGGTGCGTGGAGTTGGATGGCTGTGTGGCATTGTGTGCGGTGGCGGATGGGTGCGTGGAGTCGGATGGCTGTGTGGCATTGTGTGTGGTGGCGGATGGGTGCGTGGAGTTGGATGGCTGTGTGGCATTGTGTGCGGCGGCGGATGGGTGCGTGGAGTTGGATGGCTGTGTGACATTGTGTGCGGTGGGTGATGGGTGCGTGGAGTTGGATGGCTGTGTGGCATTCTGTGTGGTGGCGGATGGATGCGTGGAGTTGGATGGCTGTGTGGCATTGTGTGTGGTGGCGGATGGGTGCGTGGAGTTGGATGGCTGTGTGGCATTGTGTACGGTGGCAGATGGGTGCGTGGAGTTGGATGGCTGTGTGGCATTGTGTGTGGCGGCGGATGGGTGCGTGGAGTTGGATGGCTGTGTGGCATTGTGTGCGGTGGCGGATGGGTGCGTGGAGTTGGATGGCTGTGTGGCATTGTGTGCGGTGGCGGATGGGTGCGTGGAGTTGGATGGCTGTGTGGCATTGTGTGCGGTGGCGGATGGGTGCGTGGAGTTGGATGGCTGTGTGGCATTGTGTGCGGTGGCGGATGGGTGCGTGGAGTTGGATGGCTGTGTGGCATTGTGTGTGGTGGCGGATGGATGCGTGGAGTTGGATGACTGTGTGGCATTGTGTGCGGTGGCGGATGGGTGCGTGGAGTTGGATGGCTGTGTGGCATTGTGTGTGGCGGCGGATGGGTGAGTAGAGTTGGATGGCTGTGTGGCATTGTGTGTGACGGCGGATGGGTGCGTGGAGTTGGATGGCTGTGTGGCATTGTGTGCGGTGGCGGATGGATGCGTGGAGTTGGATGACTGTGGCATTGTGTGCGGTGGCGGATGGCTGCGTGGAGTTGGATGGCTGTGTGGCATTGTGTGCGGCGGTGGATGGATGCGTGGAGTTGGATGGCTGTGTGACATTGTGTGTGGCGGTGGATGGGTGCGTGGAGTTGGATGGCTGTGTGGCATTGTGTGTGGTGGTGGATGGATGCGTGGAGTTGGATGGCTGTGTGGCATTGTGTGTGGTGGCGGATGGATGCGTGGAGTTGGATGGCTGTGTGGCATTGTGTGCGGTGGATGGGTGCGTGGAGTTGGATGGCTGTGTGGCATTGTGTGCGGTGGCGGATGGATGCGTGGAGTTGGATGGCTGTGTGGCATTGTGTGTGGTGGCGGATGGGTGCGTGGAGTTGGATGGCTGTGTGGCATTGTGTGCGGTGGCGGATGGATGCTTGGAGTTGGATGGCTGTGTGGCATTGTGTGTGGCGGTGGATGGGTGCGTGGAGTTGGATGGCTGTATGGCATTGTGTGCGGCGGCGGATGGATGCGTGGAGTTGGATAGCTGTGTGGCATTGTGTGTGGTGGCGGATGGGTGCGTGGAGTTGGATGGCTGTGTGGCATTGTGTGCGGTAGCGGATGGGTGCGTGGAGTTGGATGGCTGTGTGGCATTGTGTGCGGTGGGTGATGGGTGCGTGGAGTTGGATGGCTGTGTGACATTGTGTGTGGTGGCGGATGGGTGCGTGGAGTTGGATGGCTGTGTGGCATTGTGTGCGGTGGCAGATGGATGCGTGGAGTCGGATGGCTGTGTGGCATTGTGTGTGGTGGCGGATGGGTGCGTGGAGTTGGATGGCTGTGTGGCATTGTGTGTGGTGGCGGATGGGTGCGTGGAGTTGGATGGCTGTGTGGCATTGTGTGCGGTGGCGGATGGGTGCGTGGAGTTGGATGGCTGTGTGGCATTGTGTGCGGTGGCGGATGGATGCGTGGAGTTGGATGGCTGTGTGGCATTGTGTGTGGTGGCGGATGGGTGCGTGGAGTTGGATGGCTGTGTGGCATTGTGTGCGGTGGCGGATGGATGCGTGGAGTCGGATGGCTGTGTGGCATTGTGTGCGGTGGCGGATGGGTGCGTGGAGTTGGATGGCTGTGTGGCATTGTGTGCGGCGGCGGATGGGTGCGTGGAGTTGGATGGCTGTGTGGCATTGTGTGCGGTGGCGGATGGATGCGTGGAGTTGGATGGCTGTGTGACATTGTGTGTGGTGGCGGATGGATGCGTGGAGTTGGATGGCTGTGTGGCATTGTGTGCGGTGGCGGATGGGTGCGTGGAGTTGGATGGCTGTGGGGCATTGTGTGCGGTGGCGGATGGGTGCGTGGAGTTGGATGGCTGTGGGGCATTGTGTGCGGTGGCGGATGGGTGCGTGGAGTTGGATGGCTGTGTGGCATTGTGTGTGGCGGCGGATGGGTGCGTGGAGTTGGATAGCTGTGTGGCATTGTGTGCGGTGGCGGATGGGTGCGTGGAGTTGGATGGCTGTGGGGCATTGTGTGCGGTGGATGGGTGCGTGGAGTTGGATGGCTGTGTGGCATTGTGTGCGGTGGATGGGTGCGTGGAGTTGGATGGCTGTGTGGCATTGTGTGCGGTAGCGGATGGGTGCGTGGAGTTGGATGGCTGTGTGGCATTGTGTGCGGTGGCGGATGGGTGCGTGGAGTTGGATGGCTGTGTGGCATTGTGTGCGGTGGATGGGTGCGTGGAGTTGGATGGCTGTGTGACATTGTGTGTGGTGGTGGATGGGTGCGTGGAGTTGGATGGCTGTGGGGCATTGTGTGCGGTGGCGGATGGGTGCGTGGAGTTGGATGGCTGTGGGGCATTGTGTGCGGTGGATGGGTGCATGGAGTTGGATGGCTGTGTGGCATTGTGTGCGGTGGATGGGTGCGTGGAGTTGGATGGCTGTGTGACATTGTGTGCGGTGGGTGATGGGTGCGTGGAGTTGGATGGCTGTGGGGCATTGTGTGCGGTGGGTGATGGGTGTTTGGAGTTGGGTGGCTGTGTGGCATTGTGTGCGGTGGATGGGTGCTTGGAGTTGAATGTCTGTGTGGCATTGTGTGCGGTGGCGGATGGGTGCGTGGAGTTGGATGGCTGTGTGGCATTGTGTGCGGTGGCGGATGGATGCGTGGAGTTGGATGGCTGTGTGGCATTGTGTGCGGTGGCGGATGGGTGCGTGGAGTTGGATGGCTGTGTGGCATTGTGTGCGGTGGCGGATGGATGCGTGGAGTTGGATGGCTGTGTGGCATTGTGTGCGGTGGCAGTTGGGTGCGTGGAGTTGGATGGCTGTGTGGCATTGTGTGCGGTGGATGGGTGCGTGGAGTTGGATGGCTGTGTGGCATTGTGTGTGGTGGCGGATGGATGCGTGGAGTTGGATGGCTGTGTGGCATTGTGTGCGGTGGCGGATGGGTGCGTGGAGTTGGATGGCTGTGTGGCATTGTGTGTGGTGGCGGATGGATGCGTGGAGTTGGATGGCTGTGTGGCATTGTGTGCGGTGGCGGATGGATGCGTGGAGTTGGATGCCTTTGTGGCATTGTGTGTGGTGGCGGATGGGTGCGTGGAGTTGGGTGGCTGTGTGGCATTGTGTGTGGCGGTGGATGGGTGCGTGGAGTTGGATAGCTGTGTGGCATTGTGTGCGGTGGGTGATGGGTGCGTGGAGTTGGATGGCTGTGTGGCATTGTGTGTGGTGGCGGATGGGTGCGTGGAGTTGGATGGCTGTGTGGCATTGTGTGCGGCGGCGGATGGGTGCGTGGAGTTGGATGGCTGTGTGGCATTGTGTGCGGTGGCGGATGGATGCGTGGAGTTGGATAGCTGTGTGACATTGTGTGCGGTGGCGGATGGGTGCGTGGAGTTGGATGGCTGTGGGGCATTGTGTGTGGTGGCGGATGGATGCGTGGAGTTGGATAGCTGTGTGGCATTGTGTGCGGTGGCGGATGGGTGCGTGGAGTTGGATGGCTGTGGGGCATTGTGTGCGGTGGATGGGTGCGTGGAGTTGGATGGCTGTGTGGCATTGTGTGCGGTGGCGGATGGGTGCGTGGAGTTGGATGGCTGTGTGGCATTGTGTGCGCTGGATGGGTGCGTGGAGTTGGAT
The DNA here is from genome assembly GCF_046119375.1 of Phyllobates terribilis. Classification (NCBI taxonomy): domain Eukaryota; kingdom Metazoa; phylum Chordata; class Amphibia; order Anura; family Dendrobatidae; genus Phyllobates; species Phyllobates terribilis. The sequence goes on from NW_027362771.1 coordinate 612,913,992, forward strand.
GGCTGTGTGGCATTGTGTGTGGCGGCGGATGGGTGCGTGGAGTTGGATAGCTGTGTGGCATTGTGTGCGGTGGCGGATGAGTGCGTGGAGTTGGATGGCTGTGGGGCATTGTGTGCGGTGGATGGGTGCGTGGAGTTGGATGGCTGTGTGGCATTGTGTGCGGTGGATGGGTGCGTGGAGTTGGATGGCTGTGTGGCATTGTGTGCGGTGGATGGGTGCGTGGAGTTTGATGGCTGTGTGACATTGTGTGTGGTGGTGGATGGATGCGTGGAGTTGGATGGCTGTGTGGCATTGTGTGCGGTGGCGGATGGGTGCGTGGAGTTGGATGGCTGTGGGGCATTGTGTGCGGTGGATGGGTGCATGGAGTTGGATGGTTGTGTGGCATTGTGTGCGGTGGTGGATGGGTGCGTGGAGTTGGATGGCTGTGTGGCATTGTGTGCGGTGGCGGCTGGGTGCGTGGAGTTGGGTGGCTGTGTGGCATTGTGTGCGGTGGCGGATGGGTGCGTGGAGTTGGATGGCTGTGTGGCATTGTGTGCGCTGGATGGGTGCGTGGAGTTGGATGGCTGTGTGGCATTGTGTGTGGCGGCGGATGGGTGCGTGGAGTTGGATAGCTGTGTGGCATTGTGTGCGGTGGCGGATGAGTGCGTGGAGTTGGATGGCTGTGGGGCATTGTGTGCGGTGGATGGGTGCGTGGAGTTGGATGGCTGTGTGGCATTGTGTGCGGTGGATGGGTGCGTGGAGTTGGATGGCTGTGTGGCATTGTGTGCGGTGGATGGGTGCGTGGAGTTTGATGGCTGTGTGACATTGTGTGTGGTGGTGGATGGATGCGTGGAGTTGGATGGCTGTGTGGCATTGTGTGCGGTGGCGGATGGGTGCGTGGAGTTGGATGGCTGTGGGGCATTGTGTGCGGTGGATGGGTGCATGGAGTTGGATGGTTGTGTGGCATTGTGTGCGGTGGTGGATGGGTGCGTGGAGTTGGATGGCTGTGGCATTGTGTGCGGTGGCGGCTGGGTGCGTGGAGTTGGGTGGCTGTGTGGCATTGTGTGCGGTGGCAGATGGGTGCGTGGAGTTGGATGGCTGTATGGCATTGTGTGTGACGGTGGATGGGTGCGTGGAGTTGGATGGCTGTGTGGCATTGTGTGCGGTGGCGGATGGGTGCGTGGAGTTGGATGGCTGTGTGGCATTGTGTGCGGTGGCGGATGGGTGCGTGGAGTTGGATGGCTGTGGGGCATTGTGTGCGGTGGATGGGTGCATGGAGTTGGATGGTTGTGTGGCATTGTGTGCGGTGGTGGATGGGTGCGTGGAGTTGGATGGCTGTGTGGCATTGTGTGCGGTGGCGGCTGGGTGCGTGGAGTTGGGTGGCTGTGTGGCATTGTGTGCGGTGGCAGATGGGTGCGTGGAGTTGGATGGCTGTATGGCATTGTGTGTGACGGTGGATGGGTGCGTGGAGTTGGATGGCTGTGTGGCATTGTGTGCGGTGGCGGATGGGTGCGTGGAGTTGGATGGCTGTATGGCATTGTGTGCGGTGTCGGATGGGTGCGTGGAGTTGGATAGCTGTGTGACATTGTGTGTGGCGGCGGATGGGTGCGTGGAGTTGGATGGCTGTGTGACATTGTGTGTGGCGGCGGATGGGTGCGTGGAGTTGGATGGCTGTGTGGCATTGTGTGCGGTGGCGGATGGGTGCGTGGAGTTGGATGGCTGTGTGGCATTGTGTGCGGTGGCGGATGGGTGCGTGGAGTTGGATGGCTGTGTGGCATTGTGTGCGATGGATGGGTGCGTGGAGTTGGATGGCTGTGTGGCATTGTGTGCGGTGGCGGATGGGTGCGTGGAGTTGGATGGCTGTGTGGCATTGTGTGTGGTGGCGGATGGGTGCGTGGAGTTGGATGGCTGTGTGGCATTGTGTGCGGTGGCGGATGGGTGCGTGGAGTTGGATGGCTGTGTGGCACTGTGTGCGGTGGCGGATGGGTGCGTGGAGTTGGATGGCTGTGTGGCATTGTGTGCGGTGGCGGATGGGTGCGTGGAGTTGGATGGCTGTGTGGCATTGTGTGCGGTGGATGGGTGCGTGGAGTTGGATGGCTGTGTGGCATTGTGTGCGGTGGCGGATGGGTGCGTGGAGTTGGATGGCTGTGTGGCACTGTGTGCGGTGGCGGATGGGTGCGTGGAGTTGGATGGCTGTATGGCATTGTGTGCGGTGGCGGATGGGTGCGTGGAGTTGGATGGCTGTGTGGCATTGTGTGTGGTGGGTGATGGATGCGTCGAGTTGGATGTCTGTGTGGCATTGTGTGTGGTGGCGGATGGGTGCGTGGAATTGGATGGCTGTGTGGCATTGTGTGTGGTGGCGGATGGGTGCGTGGAGTTGGATGGCTGTGTGGCATTGTGTGCGGTGGCGGATGGGTGCTTGGAGTTGGATGGCTGTGTGGCATTGTGTGTGTTGGCGGATGGGTGCGTGGAGTTGGATGGCTGTGTGACATTGTGTGCGGTGGCAGATGGGTGCGTGGAGTTGGATGGCTGTGTGGCATTGTGTGCGGTGGATGGGTGCGTGGAGTTGGATGGCTGTGTGGCACTGTGTGCGGTGGCGGATGGATGCGTGGAGTTGGATGGCTGTGTGGCATTGTGTGCGGTGGCGGATGGGTACGTGGAGTTGGATGGCTGTGTGGCACTGTGTGCGGTGGCGGATGGATGCGTGGAGTTGGATGGCTGTGTGGCATTGTGTGCGGTGGCGGATGGGTGCGTGGAGTTGGATGGCTGTGTGGCATTGTGTGTGGTGGGTGATGGATGCGTCGAGTTGGATGGCTGTGTGGCATTGTGTGTGGTGGCGGATGGGTGCGTGGAGTTGGATGGCTGTGTGGCATTGTGTGCGGTGGCGGATGGGTGCGTGGAGTTGGATGGCTGTGTGGCATTGTGTGCGGTGGCGGATGGGTGCGTGGAGTTGGATGGCTGTGTGGCATTGTGTGCGGTGGCAGATGGGTGCGTGGAGTTGGATGGCTGTGTGGCATTGTGTGCGGTGGCGGATGGGTGTGTGGAGTTGGATGGCTGTGTGGCATTGTGTGCGGTGGCGGATGCGTGCGTGGAGTTGGATGGCTGTGTGGCATTGTGTGCGGTGGATGGGTGCGTGGAGTTGGATGGCTGTGTGGCATTGTGTGTGGCGGCGGATGGGTGCGTGGAGTTGGATAGCTGTGTGGCATTGGGTGCGGTGGCGGATGAGTGCGTGGAGTTGGATGGCTGTGGGGCATTGTGTGCGGTGGATGGGTGCGTGGAGTTGGATGGCTGTGTGGCATTGTGTGCGGTGGATGGGTGCGTGGAGTTGGATGGCTGTGTGGCATTGTGTGCGGTGGATGGGTGCGTGGAGTTTGATGGCTGTGTGACATTGTGTGTGGTGGTGGATGGATGCGTGGAGTTGGATGGCTGTGTGGCATTGTGTGCGGTGGCGGATGGGTGCGTGGAGTTGGATGGCTGTGGGGCATTGTGTGCGGTGGATGGGTGCATGGAGTTGGATGGCTGTGTGGCATTGTGTGCGGTGGATGGGTGCGTGGAGTTGGATGGCTGTGTGACATTGTGTGCGGTGGGTGATGGGTGCGTGGAGTTGGATGGCTGTGGGGCATTGTGTGCGGTGGGTGATGGGTGCGTGGAGTTGGATGGCTGTGTGGCATTGTGTGCGGTGGCGGATGGATGCGTGGAGTTGGATGGCTGTGTGGCATTGTGTGCGGTGGATGGGTGCGTGGAGTTGGATGGGTGTGTGGCATTGTGTGTGGTGGCGGATGGATGCGTGGAGTTGGATGGCTGTGTGGCATTGTGTGCGGTGGCGGATGGGTGCATGGAGTTGGATGGCTGTGTGGCATTGTGTGCGGTGGCGGATGGATGCGTGGAGTTGGATGGCTGTGTGCCATTGTGTGCGGCGGTGGATGGATGCGTGGAGTTGGATTTCTGTGTTGCATTGTGTGCGATGGCGGATGGGTGCGTGGAGTTGGATGGCTGTGTGGCATTGTGTGCGGTGGCAGATGGGTGCGTGGAGTTGGATGGCTGTGGGGCATTGTGTGTGGTGGCGGATGGGTGCGTGGAGTTGGATGCCTTTGTGCCATTGTGTGTGGTGGCGGATGGGTGCGTGGAGTTGGGTGCCTGTGTGGCATTGTGTGTGGCGGCGGATGGGTGCGTGGAGTTGGATAGCTGTGTGGCATTGTGTGCGGTGGGTGATGGGTGCGTGGAGTTGGATGGCTGTGTGGCATTGTGTGTGGTGGCGGATGGGCGCGTGGAGTTGGATGGCTGTGTGGCATTGTGTGCGGTGGCGGATGGGTGCGTGGAGTTGGATGGCTGTGTGGCATTGTGTGTGGCGGCGGATGGGTGCGTGGAGTTGGATGGCTGTGTGGCATTGTGTGCGGTGGCGGATGGGTGTGCGGAGTAGGATGGCTGTGTGGCATTGTGTGTGGCGGCGGATGGGTGCGTGGAGTTGGATGGCTGTGTGGCATTGTGTGCGGTGGCGGATGGGTGTGCGGAGTAAGATGGCTGTGTGGCATTGTGTGCGGTGGCGGATGGGTGCGTGGAGTTGGATGGCTGTGTGGCATTGTGTGTGTCGGTGGATGGATGCGTGGAGTTGGATGGCTATGTGGCATTGTGTGCGGTGGCGGATGGGTGCGTGGAGTTGGATGGCTGTGTGGCATTGTATGTGTCGGTGGATGGGTGCGTGGAGCTGGATGGCTGTGTGGCATTGTGTGCGGTGGCGGATGGGTGTGTGGAGTTGGATGGCTGTGTGGCATTGTGTGCGGTGGATGGGTGCGTGGAGTTGGATGGCTGTGTGGCATTGTGTGCGGTGGATGGGTGCGTGGAGTTGGATGGCTGTGTGGCATTGTGTGCGGTGGATGGGTGCGTGGAGTTGGATGGCTGTGTGGCATTGTGTGCGGTGGCGGATGGGTGCGTGGAGTTGGATGGCTGTGTGGCATTGTGTGTGTCGGTGGATGGGTGCGTGGAGTTGGATGGCTGTGTGGCATTGTGTGCGGTGGCGGATGGGTGCGTGGAGTTGGATGGCTGTGTGGCATTGTGTGCGGTGGATGGGTGCGTGGAGTTGGATGGCTGTGTGGCATTGTGTGCGGTGGCGGCTGGGTGCGTGGAGTTGGGTGGCTGTGTGGCATTGTGTGCGGTGGCAGATGGGTGCGTGGAGTTGGATGGCTGTATGGCATTGTGTGTGACGGTGGATGGGTGCGTGGAGTTGGATGGCTGTGTGGCATTGTGTGTGGTGGCGGATGGGTGCGTGGAGTTGGATGGCTGTATGGCATTGTGTGCGGTGTCGGATGGGTGCGTGGAGTTGGATAGCTGTGTGACATTGTGTGTGGTGGCGGATGGGTGCGTGGAGTTGGTTTGCTGTGTGACATTGTGTGTGGCGGCGGATGGGTGCGTGGAGTTGGATGGCTGTGTGGCATTGTGTGCGGTGGCGGATGGGTGCGTGGAGTTGGATGGCTGTGTGGCATTGTGTGCGGTGGCGGATGGGTGCGTGGAGTTGGATGGCTGTGTGGCATTGTGTGCGGTGGATGGGTGCGTGGAGTTGGATGGCTGTGTGGCATTGTGTGCGGTGGCGGATGGGTGCGTGGAGTTGGATGGCTGTGTGGCATTGTGTGTGGTGGCGGATGGGTGCGTGGAGTTGGATGGCTGTGTGGCATTGTGTGTGGCGTCGGATGGGTGCATGGAGTTGGATGACTGTGGCATTGTGTGCGGTGGCGGATGGGTGCGTGGAGTTGGATGGCTGTGTGGCACTGTGTGCGGTGGCGGATGGGTGCGTGGAGTTGGATGGCTGTGTGGCACTGTGTGCGGTGGCGGATGGGTGCGTGGAGTTGGATGGCTGTGTGGCATTGTGTGCGGTGGATGGGTGCGTGGAGTTGGATGGCTGTGTGGCATTGTGTGCGGTGGATGGGTGCGTGGAGTTGGATGGCTGTGTGGCATTGTGTGCGGTGGCGGATGGGTGCGTGGAGTTGGATGGCTGTGTGGCACTGTGTGCGGTGGCGGATGGATGCGTGGAGTTGGATGGCTGTGTGGCATTGTGTGCGGTGGCGGATGGGTGCGTGGAGTTGGATGGCTGTGTGGCATTGTGTGTGGTGGGTGATGGATGCGTCGAGTTGGATGGCTGTGTGGCATTGTGTGTGGTGGCGGATGGGTGCGTGGAGTTGGATGGCTGTGTGGCATTGTGTGCGGTGGCGGATGGGTGCGTGGAGTTGGATGGCTGTGTGGCATTGTGTGCGGTGGCGGATGGGTGCGTGGAGTTGGATGGCTGTGTGGCATTGTGTGCGGTGGCAGATGGGTGCGTGGAGTTGGATGGCTGTGTGGCATTGTGTGCGGTGGCAGATGGGTGCGTGGAGTTGGATGGCTGTGTGGCATTGTGTGCGGTGGCGGATGGATGCGTGGAGTTGGATGGCTGTGTGGCATTGTGTGCGGTGGCGGATGGGTGCGTGGAGTTGGATGGCTGTGTGGCATTGTGTGCGGTGGCGGATGGATGCGTGGAGTTGGATGGCTGTGTGGCATTGTGTGCGGTGGCAGTTGGGTGCGTGGAGTTGGATGGCTGTGTGGCATTGTGTGCGGTGGCGGATGGATGCGTGGAGTTGGATGGCTGTGTGGCATTGTGTGCGGTGGCAGTTGGGTGCGTGGAGTTGGATGGCTGTGTGGCATTGTGTGTGGTGGGTGATGGATGCGTCGAGTTGGATGGCTGTGTGGCATTGTGTGTGGTGGCGGATGGCTGTGTGGCATTGTGTGCGGTGGCGGATGGGTGCGTGGAGTTGGATGGCTGTGTGGCATTGTGTGCGGTGGCGGATGGGTGCGTGGAGTTGGATGGCTGTGTGGCATTGTGTGCGGTGGCAGATGGGTGCGTGGAGTTGGATGGCTGTGTGGCATTGTGTGCGGTGGCGGATGGGTGTGTGGAGTTGGATGGCTGTGTGGCATTGTGTGCGGTGGATGGGTGCGTGGAGTTGGATGGCTGTGTGGCATTGTGTGCGGTGGATGGGTGCGTGGAGTTGGATGGCTGTGTGGCATTGTGTGCGGTGGATGGGTGCGTGGAGTTGGATGGCTGTGTGGCATTGTGTGCGGTGGCGGCTGGGTGCGTGGAGTTGGATGGCTGTGTGGCATTGTGTGCTGTGGCAGATGGGTGCGTGGAGTTGGATGGCTGTATGGCATTGTGTGTGACGGTGGATGGGTGCGTGGAGTTGGATGGCTGTGTGGCATTGTGTGCGGTGGCGGATGGGTGCGTGGAGTTGGATGGCTGTATGGCATTGTGTGCGGTGTCGGATGGGTGCGTGGAGTTGGATAGCTGTGTGACATTGTGTGTGGTGGCGGATGGGTGCGTGGAGTTGGATGGCTGTGTGACATTGTGTGTGGCGGCGGATGGGTGCGTGGAGTTGGATGGCTGTGTTGCATTGTGTGCGGTGGCGGATGGGTGCGTGGAGTTGGATGGCTGTGTGGCATTGTGTGCGGTGGATGGGTGCGTGGAGTTGGATGGCTGTGTGGCATTGTGTGCGGTGGCGGATGGGTGCGTGGAGTTGGATGGCTGTGTGGCATTGTGTGCGGTGGCGGATGGGTGCGTGGAGTTGGATGGCTGTGTGGCATTGTGTGCGGTGGATGGGTGCGTGGAGTTGGATGGCTGTGTGGCATTGTGTGCGGTGGCGGATGGGTGCGTGGAGTTGGATGGCTGTGTGGCATTGTGTGTGTCGGTGGATGGGTGCGTAGAGTTGGATGGCTGTGTGGCATTGTGTGCGGTGGCGGATGGGTGCGTGGAGTTGGATGGCTGTGTGGCATTGTGTGCGGTGGATGGGTGCGTGGAGTTGGATGGCTGTGTGGCATTGTGTGCGGTGGCGGATGGGTGCGTGGAGTTGGATGGCTGTGTGGCATTGTGTGCGGTGGCGGATGGGTGCGTGGAGTTGGATGGCTGTGTGGCATTGTGTGCGGTGGCGGATGGGTGCGTGGAGTTGGATGGCTGTGTGACATTGTGTGTGGCGGCGGATGGGTGCGTGGAGTTGGATGGCTGTGTGGCATTGTGTGCGGTGGCGGATGGATGCGTGGAGTTGGATGGCTGTGTGGCATTGTGTGCGGTGGCGGATGGATGCGTGGAGTTGGATGGCTGTGTGGCATTGTGTGTGGTGGCGGATGGGTGCGTGGAGTTGGATGGCTGTGTGGCATTGTGTGTGGCGGCGGATGGGTGCATGGAGTTGGATGACTGGCATTGTGTGCGGTGGCGGATGGGTGCGTGGAGTTGGATGGCTGTGTGGCATTGTGCGTGGTGGCGGATTGGTGCGTGGAATTGGATGGCTGTGTGGCATTGTGTGTGGTGGCGGATGGGTGCGTGGAGTTGGATGGCTGTGTGGCATTGTGTGCGGTGGCGGATGGGTGCGTGGAGTTGGATGGCTGTGTGACATTGTGTGCGGTGGCAGATGGGTACGTGGAGTTGGATGGCTGTGTGACATTGTGTGTGGCGGTGGATGGGTGCGTGGAGTTGGATGGCTGTGTGGCATTGTGTGCAGTGGCGGATGGGTGCGTGGAGTTGGATGGCTGTGTGGCATTGTGTGCGGTGGCGGATGGGTGCGTGGAGTTGGATGGCTGTGTGGCATTGTGTGCGGTGGCGGATGGGTGCGTGGAGTTGGATGGCTGTGTGGCATTGTGTGCGGTGGCAGATGGGTGCGTGGAGTTGGATGGCTGTGTGGCATTGTGTGCGGTGACAGATGGGTGCGTGGAGTTGGATGGCTGTGTGGCATTGTGTGCGGTGGCGGATGGATGCGTGGAGTTGGATGGCTGTGTGGCATTGTGTGCGGTGGCGGATGGGTGCGTGGAGTTGGATGGCTGTGTGGCATTGTGTGCGGTGGCGGATGGATGCGTGGAGTTGGATGGCTGTGTGGCATTGTGTGCGGTGGCAGTTGGGTGCGTGGAGTTGGATGGCTGTGTGGCATTGTGTGCGGTGGCGGATGGGTGCGTGGAGTTGGATGGCTGTGTGGCATTGTGTGCGGTGGATGGGTGCGTGGAGTTGGATGGCTGTGTGGCATTGTGTGCGGTGGATGGGTGCGTGGAGTTGGATGGCTGTGTGGCATTGTGTGCGGTGGATGGGTGCGTGGAGTTGGATGGCTGTGTGGCATTGTGTGCGGTGGATGGGTGCGTGGAGTTGGATGGCTGTGTGGCATTGTGTGCGGTGGCGGATGGGTGCGTGGAGTTGGATGGCTGTGGGGCATTTTGTGCGGTGGCGGATGGGTGCGTAGAGTTGGGTGGCTGTGTGGCATTGTGTGCGGTGGCGGATGGGTGCGTGGAGTTGGATGGCTGTGTGGCATTGTGTGCGGTGGACGATGGGTGCGTGGAGTTGGATGACTGTGTGGCATTGTGTGCGGTGGCGGATGGGTGCGTGGAGTTGGATGGCTGTGTGGCATTGTGTGCGGCGGATGGGTGCGTGGAGTTGGATGGCTGTGTGGCATTGTGTGCGGTGGCGGATGGGTGCGTGGAGTTGGATGGCTGTGTGGCATTGTGTGCGGCGGCGGATGGGTGCGTGGAGTTGGATGGCTGTGTGGCATTGTGTGCGGTGGGTGATGGGTGCGTGGAGTTGGATGGCTGTGTGGCATTGTGTGCGGTGGGTGAGGGGTGCGTGGAGTTGGATGGCTGTGTGGCATTGTGTGTGGCGGTGGATGGGTGCGTGGAGTTGGATGGCTGTGTGGCATTGTGTGCGGTGGCGGATGGGTGCGTGGAGTTGGATGGCTGTGTGGCATTGTGTGTGGCGGTGGATGGGTGCATGGATTTGGATGACTGTGGCATTGTGTGCGGTGGCGGATGGGTGCGTGGAGTTGGATGGCTGTATGGCATTGTGTGTGGTGGCGGATGGGTGCGTGGAGTTGGATGGCTGTGTGGCATTGTATGCGGTGGCGGATGGGTGCGTGGAGTTGGATGGCTGTGTGGCATTGTGTGCGGTGGGTGATGGGTGCGTGGAGTTGGATGGCTGTGTGGCATTGTGTGCGGTGGGTGATGGGTGCGTGGAGTTGGATGGCTGTGTGGCATTGTGTGCGGTGGGTGATGGGTGCGTGGAGTTGGATGGCTGTGTGGCATTGTGTGTGGCGGTGGATGGGTGCGTGGAGTTGGATGGCTGTGTGGCATTGTGTGCGGTGGATGGGTGCGTGGAGTTGGATGGCTGTGTGGCATTGTGTGCGGTGGATGGGTGCGTGGAGTTGGATGGCTGTGTGGCATTGTGTGCGGTGGATGGGTGCGTGGAGTTGGATGGCTGTGTGGCATTGTGTGCGGTGGCGGCTGGGTGCGTGGAGTTGGATGGCTGTGTGGCATTGTGTGCTGTGGCAGATGGGTGCGTGGAGTTGGATGGCTGTATGGCATTGTGTGTGACGGTGGATGGGTGCGTGGAGTTGGATGGCTGTGTGGCATTGTGTGCGGTGGCGGATGGGTGCGTGGAGTTGGATGGCTGTATGGCATTGTGTGCGGTGTCGGATGGGTGCGTGGAGTTGGATAGCTGTGTGACATTGTGTGTGGTGGCGGATGGGTGCGTGGAGTTGGATGGCTGTGTGACATTGTGTGTGGCGGCGGATGGGTGCGTGGAGTTGGATGGCTGTGTTGCATTGTGTGCGGTGGCGGATGGGTGCGTGGAGTTGGATGGCTGTGTGGCATTGTGTGCGGTGGATGGGTGCGTGGAGTTGGATGGCTGTGTGGCATTGTGTGCGGTGGCGGATGGGTGCGTGGAGTTGGATGGCTGTGTGGCATTGTGTGCGGTGGCGGATGGGTGCGTGGAGTTGGATGGCTGTGTGGCATTGTGTGCGGTGGATGGGTGCGTGAAGTTGGATGGCTGTGTGGCATTGTGTGCGGTGGCGGATGGGTGCGTGGAGTTGGATGGCTGTGTGGCATTGTGTGTGTCGGTGGATGGGTGCGTAGAGTTGGATGGCTGTGTGGCATTGTGTGCGGTGGCGGATGGGTGCGTGGAGTTGGATGGCTGTGTGGCATTGTGTGCGGTGGATGGGTGCGTGGAGTTGGATGGCTGTGTGGCATTGTGTGCGGTGGCGGATGGGTGCGTGGAGTTGGATGGCTGTGTGGCATTGTGTGCGGTGGCGGATGGGTGCGTGGAGTTGGATGGCTGTGTGGCATTGTGTGCGGTGGCGGATGGGTGCGTGGAGTTGGATGGCTGTGTGACATTGTGTGTGGCGGCGGATGGGTGCGTGGAGTTGGATGGCTGTGTGGCATTGTGTGCGGTGGCGGATGGATGCGTGGAGTTGGATGGCTGTGTGGCATTGTGTGCGGTGGCGGATGGATGCGTGGAGTTGGATGGCTGTGTGGCATTGTGTGTGGTGGCGGATGGGTGCGTGGAGTTGGATGGCTGTGTGGCATTGTGTGTGGCGGCGGATGGGTGCATGGAGTTGGATGACTGGCATTGTGTGCGGTGGCGGATGGGTGCGTGGAGTTGGATGGCTGTGTGGCATTGTGCGTGGTGGCGGATTGGTGCGTGGAATTGGATGGCTGTGTGGCATTGTGTGTGGTGGCGGATGGGTGCGTGGAGTTGGATGGCTGTGTGGCATTGTGTGCGGTGGCGGATGGGTGCGTGGAGTTGGATGGCTGTGTGACATTGTGTGCGGTGGCAGATGGGTACGTGGAGTTGGATGGCTGTGTGACATTGTGTGTGGCGGTGGATGGGTGCGTGGAGTTGGATGGCTGTGTGGCATTGTGTGCAGTGGCGGATGGGTGCGTGGAGTTGGATGGCTGTGTGGCATTGTGTGCGGTGGCGGATGGGTGCGTGGAGTTGGATGGCTGTGTGGCATTGTGTGCGGTGGCGGATGGGTGCGTGGAGTTGGATGGCTGTGTGGCATTGTGTGCGGTGGCAGATGGGTGCGTGGAGTTGGATGGCTGTGTGGCATTGTGTGCGGTGGCAGATGGGTGCGTGGAGTTGGATGGCTGTGTGGCATTGTGTGCGGTGGCGGATGGATGCGTGGAGTTGGATGGCTGTGTGGCATTGTGTGCGGTGGCGGATGGGTGCGTGGAGTTGGATGGCTGTGTGGCATTGTGTGCGGTGGCAGATGGATGCGTGGAGTTGGATGGCTGTGTGGCATTGTGTGCGGTGGCAGTTGGGTGCGTGGAGTTGGATGGCTGTGTGGCATTGTGTGCGGTGGCGGATGGGTGCGTGGAGTTGGATGGCTGTGTGGCATTGTGTGCGGTGGATGGGTGCGTGGAGTTGGATGGCTGTGTGGCATTGTGTGCGGTGGATGGGTGCGTGGAGTTGGATGGCTGTGTGGCATTGTGTGCGGTGGATGGGTGCGTGGAGTTGGATGGCTGTGTGGCATTGTGTGCGGTGGATGGGTGCGTGGAGTTGGATGGCTGTGTGGCATTGTGTGCGGTGGGGGATGGGTGCGTGGAGTTGGATGGCTGTGGGGCATTTTGTGCGGTGGCGGATGGGTGCGTAGAGTTGGGTGGCTGTGTGGCATTGTGTGCGGTGGCGGATGGGTGCGTGGAGTTGGATGGCTGTGTGGCATTGTGTGCGGTGGACGATGGGTGCGTGGAGTTGGATGACTGTGTGGCATTGTGTGCGGTGGCGGATGGGTGCGTGGAGTTGGATGGCTGTGTGGCATTGTGTGCGGCGGATGGGTGCGTGGAGTTGGATGGCTGTGTGGCATTGTGTGCGGTGGCGGATGGGTGCGTGGAGTTGGATGGCTGTGTGGCATTGTGTGCGGCGGCGGATGGGTGCGTGGAGTTGGATGGCTGTGTGGCATTGTGTGCGGTGGGTGATGGGTGCGTGGAGTTGGATGGCTGTGTGGCATTGTGTGCGGTGGGTGAGGGGTGCGTGGAGTTGGATGGCTGTGTGGCATTGTGTGTGGCGGTGGATGGGTGCGTGGAGTTGGATGGCTGTGTGGCATTGTGTGCGGTGGCGGATGGGTGCGTGGAGTTGGATGGCTGTGTGGCATTGTGTGTGGCGGTGGATGGGTGCATGGATTTGGATGACTGTGGCATTGTGTGCGGTGGCGGATGGGTGCGTGGAGTTGGATGGCTGTATGGCATTGTGTGTGGTGGCGGATGGGTGCGTGGAGTTGGATGGCTGTGTGGCATTGTATGCGGTGGCGGATGGGTGCGTGGAGTTGGATGGCTGTGTGGCATTGTGTGCGGTGGGTGATGGGTGCGTGGAGTTGGATGGCTGTGTGGCATTGTGTGCGGTGGGTGATGGGTGCGTGGAGTTGGATGGCTGTGTGGCATTGTGTGCGGTGGGTGATGGGTGCGTGGAGTTGGATGGCTGTGTGGCATTGTGTGTGGCGGTGGATGGGTGCGTGGAGTTGGATGGCTGTGTGGCATTGTGTGCGGTGGGTGATGGGTGCGTGGAGTTGGATGGCTGTGTGGCATTGTGTGCGGTGGCGGATGGGTGCGTGGAGTTGGATGGCTGTGTGGCATTGTGTGCGGTGGCGGATGGGTGCGTGGAGTTGGATGGCTGTGTGGCATTGTGTGCGGTGGGTGATGGGTGCGTGGAGTTGGATGGCTGTGTGGCATTGTGTGTGGCGGTGGATGGGTGCGTGGAGTTGGATGGCTGTGTGGCATTGTGTGCGCTGGCGGATGGGTGCGTGGAGTTGGATGGCTGTGTGGCATTGTGTGTGGCGGTGGATGGGTGCATGGAGTTGGATGACTGTGGCATTGTGTGCGGTGGCGGATGGGTGCGTGGAGTTGGATGGCTGTATGGCATTGTGTGTGGTGGCGGATGGGTGCGTGGAGTTGGATGGCTGTGTGGCATTGTGTGCGGTGGCGGATGGGTGCGTGGAGTTGGATGGCTGTGTGGCATTGTGTGCGGTGGGTGATGGGTGCGTGGAGTTGGATGGCTGTGTGGCATTGTGTGCGGTGGGTGATGGGTGCGTGGAGTTGGATGGCTGTGTGGCATTGTGTGCGGTGGCGGATGGGTGCGTGGAGTTGGATGGCTGTATGGCATTGCGGTGGCGGATGGGTGCGTGGAGTTGGATGGCTGTGTGGCATTGTGTGCGGTGGCGGATGAGTGCGTGGAGTTGGATGGCTGTATGGCATTGCGGTGGCGGATGGGTGCGTGGAGTTGGATGGCTGTGTGGCATTGTGTGCGGTGGATGGGTGCGTGGAGTTGGATGGCTGTGTGGCATTGTGTGCGGTGGTGGATGGGTGCGTGGAGTTGGATGGCTGTGTGGCATTGTGTGCGGTGGCGGATGGGTGCGTGGAGTTGGATGGCTGTGTGGCATTGTGTGTGGCGGTGGATGGGTGCGTGGAGTTGGGTGGCTGTGTGGCATTGTGTGCGGTGGCGGATGGGTGCGTGGAGTTGGATGGCTGTGTGGCATTGTGTGTGGCGGTGGATGGGTGCGTGGAGTTGGATGGCTGTGTGGCATTGTGTGCGATGGGTGCGTGGAGTTGGATGGCTGTGTGGCATTGTGTGCGGTGGGTGATGGGTGCGTGGAGTTGGATGGCTGTGTGGCATTGTGTGCGGTGGCGGATGGGTGCGTGGAGTTGGATGGCTGTATGGCATTGCGGTGGCGGATGGGTGCGTGGAGTTGGATGGCTGTGTGGCATTGTGTGCGGTGGATGGGTGCGTGGAGTTGGATGGCTGTGTGGCATTGTGTGTGGCGGTGGATGGGTGCGTGGAGTTGGATGGCTGTGTGGCATTGTGTGCGGTGGGTGATGGGTGCGTGGAGTTGGATGGCTGTGTGGCATTGTGTGCGGTGGTGGATGGGTGCGTGGAGTTGGATGGCTGTGTGGCATTGTGTGTGGTGGCGGATGGGTGCGTGGAGTTGGATGGCTGTGTGGCATTGTGTGCGGTGGGTGATGGGTGCGTGGAGTTGGATGGCTGTGTGGCATTGTGTGCGGTGGTGGATGGGTGCGTGGAGTTGGATGGCTGTGTGGCATTGTGTGCGGCGGCGGAGAGGCAGCGAGGAGTCCAGCAGGGAGACAGCGGTCGTCACCACTCTTGTCCTAGACCAGAGTGCGCTCATCCATATTAGACATTTGTCACTCTCGTCCTTTAGCTCCTCAGCCAGAGAAACCGCAAGATGGCGCCACGGAGAAGGACTTAATAGCAGAAAGGCCGGACCCTGCGCAGGGAGAGGTGCCGAGGGGTGAGTCTGACCGGAGTCTTCACGGAGTCCAGTTCATGGTGGTTTTCCCGGTAGTGATGGCTTCCAGCCTTCGGTTGGTGTTTGCCGCGGTGGCGTTGACACATGCTGGTTGTTCTGTGACCTCTCAGGACCTGAGGATGTCAAGTTCGAGAGGGAGACGCTAAAAGAGCTGAAGACAAACAATCAGCGAGAGGAGGCGAGGAACAGCAACGGGAGGAAGGAGGAGAGCCGGCCCGAGCGGGCGCGCTTCATGTTTAACATCGCAGACGGCGGCTTCACGGGTAAAGGCAGGGAATGTCTGCGTCCCTTTTATTATTGCTCCAATGCCTCCATATTAACCTGCATTCGGTCTTAATATGAAATAGTCTGCCGTTTTATGTATACAGCTTCTCTGCAGAGCTATGTGTCTCAAGGGTTACAGATAAACCTAGCACAGTCATGTAGCTTCGGTCCATCTGCCCTTTTCCTATTATCTGTATATGGGGGGGGGGGGCTTAGATTATGTGGGACTACAGGATTCAGGTTTGTAGTCTGTTACTATGGAGACGCATAGCTAGGCATAGGAGCTGCATACCGAGTCTCTTCAATGTATTAAGACAATTATAGAAAACTTTGGAAAAGTTTCCACACCTGTAGGGGAAGGTCTGATCCTGGTTTCTCACTCTCAGAGCTTCACACCTTGTGGCAAAACGAGGAGCGGGCCGCCATCTGCTCTGGCCGGCTGAACGAGATCTGGCACCGGCGCCACGATTATTGGCTACTGGCCGGAGTTGTCGTGTATCCTTTGACCTTAGGGCAATTTTTGACTTAAATTCTAGTAAATGTGGTTAGATCAGATGATCGCAGGTTCAGATCCCACACGGGAGACTTAAATGGAATCTGTCAGCAGGGTTTTGCTGTTTGATCTGAGAGCAGCATGATGTAGGGGCAAAGAACCTGATTCCACCGATGTGTCACTTATTAGGCTACATGCTGTAGTTTCAGTACAATCAGTGTTTTATCAGCAGGAGATTATCACTGCAGGACTAAGTGTCACATGCAGACTAGTCCAGCTGATCTGTGTAACCCCGCCTCCACCACTGGTTGGCAGCTTCCTGTGCACACTGTCAGGGAGCTGCCAATCAGTGCTGTGGGCGGGGTTATACACAGCTCGGTATTCTGACCGCTGAACTTTATATTATACTGAGAAACCCTACAACGGCGCCAGCTCCCCCCGCCCCCTATCAGTGCACAAACCAGAAGTGTTGTCATAGGGACACAATACTGGGGAAGCCAAAGCTTCAGGATAGAAATTTCCACCAGAAATCTGCTAACCCCCCATTATCAGGTGTGTGTCAGGGTGGTCTTGTTACACATTTCCTTAGCCCCGTCTCAGACATGGATATGCGCGGTGGCAGGACCTGCAAAACGACCCTCCCTTCGCCATTATTAATGAACCGTTCAAATCCGAAACCAACAAAGGGAACTTCCTGGAAATGAAGAACAAGTTCCTGGCCAGAAGATTTAAGGTACGAGCCACAATTATAATGAGCGCAGCTCTGGAGTATAATACAGGATGTAACTCAGGATCAGTAATGTAATGTATGTATACCGTGACTGCACCAGCAGAATAGTGAGTACAGCTCTGGAGGATAATACAAGATGTAACTCAGGATCAGTAATGTATGTACACAGTGACTGCACCAGCAGAATAGTGAGTGCAGCTCTGGAGTATAATACAGGATGTAACTCAGGATCAGTAATGTAATGTATGTACACAGTGACTGCACCAGCAGAATAGTGAGTGCAGCTCTGGAGTATAATACAAGATGTAACTCAGGATCAGTAATGTAATGTATGTACACAGTGACTGCAGCAGCAGAATAGTGAGTGCAGCTCTGGAGTATAATACAGGATGTAACTCAGGATCAGTAATGTAATGTATGTACACAGTGACTGCACCAGCGGAATAGTGAGTGCAGCTCTGGAGGATAATACAAGATGTAACTCAGGATCAGTAATGTATGTACACAGTGACTGCACCAGCAGAATAGTGAGTGCAGCTCTGGAGTATAATACAAGATGTAACTCAGGATCAGTAATGTAATGTATGTATACAGTGACTGCACCAGCAGAATAGTGAGTGCAGCTCTGGAGTATAATACAAGATGTAACTCAGGATCAGTAATGTAATGTATGTACACAGTGACTGCACCAGCAGAATAGTGAGTGCAGCTCTGGAGTATAATACAGGATGTAACTCAGGATCAGTAATGTAATGTATGTACACAGTGACTGCACCAGCAGAATAGTGAGTGCAGCTCTGGAGTATAATACAGGAGGTAACTCAGGATCAGTAATGTAATGTATGTACACAGTGACTGCACCAGCAGAATAGTGAGTGCAGCGCTGGAGTATAATACAGGATGTAACTCAGGATCAGTAATGTAATGTATGTGCACAGTGACTGCACCAGCAGAATAGTGAGTGCAGCGCTGGAGTATAATACAGGATGTAACTCAGGATCAGTACAGGATCAGTAATGTAATGTATGTATACAGTGACTCCACCAGCAGAATAGTGAGTGCAGCTCTGGGGTATAATACAGGAGGTAGCTCAGGATCAGTAATGTAATGTATGTACACAGTGACTGCACCAGCAGAATAGTGAGTGCAGCTCTGGAGTATAATACAGGATGTAACTCAGGATCAGTAATGTAATGTATGTACACAGTGACTGCACCAGCAGAATAGTGAGTGCAGCTCTGGAGTATAATACAGGAGGTAGCTCAGGGTCAGTAATGTAATGTATGTACACAGTGACTGCACCTGCAGAATAGTGAGTGCAACTCTGGAGTATAATACAGGAGGTAACTCAGGATCAGTAATGTAATGTATGTACACAGTGATTTCACCAGCAGAATAGTGAGTGCAGCTCTGGAGTATAATACAGGATGTAACTCAGGATCAGTAATGTAATGTATGTACACAGTGACTGCACCAGCAGAATAGTGAGTGCAGCTCTGGAGTATAATACAGGATGTAACTCAGGATCAGTAATGTAATGAATGTACACAGTGACTGCACCAGCAGAATAGTGAGTGCAGCTCTGGGGTATAATACAGGATGTAACTCCGGATCAGTAATGTAATGTATGTACCCAGTGACTGCACCAGCAGAATAGTGAGTGCAGCTCTGGAGTATAATACAGGAAGTAACTCTTGATCAGTAATGTAATGTATGTACACAGTGACTGCACCAGCAGAATAGTGAATACAGCTCTGGAGTATAATACAGGATGTAACTCAGGATCAGTAATGTTATGTATATACACAGTGACTGCACCAGCAGAATAGTGAGTGCAGCTCTGGGGTATAATACAGGATGTAACTCGGGATCAGTAATGTAATGCATGTACACAGTGACTGCACCAGCAGAATAGTGAGTGCAGCTCTGGAGTATAATACAGGAGGTAGCTCAGGGTCAGTAATGTAATGTATGTACACAGTGACTGCACCAGCAGAATAGTGAGTGCAGCTCTGGGGTATAATACAGGAGGTAGCTCAGGATCAGTAATGTAATGTATGTACACAGTGACTGCACCAGCAGAATAGTGAGTGCAGCTCTGGGGTATAATACAGGAGGTAACTCAGGATCAGTAATGTAATGTATGTACACAGTGACTGCACCAGCAGAATAGTGAGTGCAGCTCTGGAGTATAATACAGGATGTAACTCAGGATCAGTAATGTAATGTATGTACACAGTGACTGCACCAGCAGAATAGTGAGTGCAGCTCTGGGGTATAATACAGGAGGTAGCTCAGGATCAGTAATGTAATGTATGTACACAGTGACTGCACCAGCAGAATAGTGAGTGCAGCTCTGGAGTATAATACAGGATGTAACTCAGGATCAGTAATGTAATGTATGTACACAGTGACTGCACCAGCAGAATAGTGAGTGCAGCTCTGGAGTATAATACAGGATGTAACTCAGGATCAGTAATGTAATGTATGTACACAGTGACTGCACCAGCAGAATAGTGAGTGCAGCTCTGGGGTATAATACAGGATGTAACTCAGGATCAGTAATGTAATGTATGTACACAGTGACTGCACCAGCAGAATAGTGAGTGCAGCTCTGGAGTATAATACAGGATGTAACTCAGGATCAGTAATGTAATGTATGTACACAGTGACTGCACCAGCAGAATAGTGAGTGCAGCTCTGGAGTATAATACAGGATGTAACTCAGGATCAGTAATGTAATGTATGTACACAGTGACTGCACCAGCGGAATAGTGAGTGCAGCTCTGGGGTATAATACAGGATGTAACTCAGGATCAGTAATGTAATGTATGTACCCAGTGACTGCACCAGCGGAATAGTGAGTGCAGCTCTGGAGTATAATACAGGATGTAACTCAGGATCAGTAATGTAATGTATGTACACAGTGACTCCACCAGCAGAATAGTGAGTGCAGCGCTGGAGTATAATACAGGAGGTAACTCAGGATCAGTAATGTAATGTATGTACACAGTGACTGCACCAGCAGAATAGTGAGTGCAGCTCTGGAGTATAATACAGGATGTAACTGAGGATCAGTAATGTAATGTATGTACACAGTGACTGCACCAGCAGAATAGTGAGTGCAGCTCTGGAGTATAATACAGGATGTAACTCAGGATCAGTAATGTAATGTATGTACACAGTGACTGCACCAGCAGAATAGTGAGTGCAGCTCTGGGGTATAATACAGGATGTAACTCAGGATCAGTAATGTAATGTATGTACATAGTGATTGCACCAGCAGAATAGTGAGTGCAGCTCTGGGGTATAATACAGGAGGTAACTCAGGATCAGTAATGTAATGTATGTACACAGTGACTGCACCAGCAGAATAGTGAGTGCAGCTCTGGAGTATAATACAGGATGTAACTAAGGATCAGTAATGTAATGTATGTACACAGTGACTGCACCAGCAGAATAGTGAGTGCAGCTCTGGAGTATAATACAGGATGTAACTCAGGATCAGTAATGTAATGTATCTACACAGTGACTGCACCAGCAGAATAGTGAGTGCAGCTCTGGAGTATAATACAGGATGTAACTCAGGATCAGTAATGTAATGTATGTACACAGTGACTGCACCAGCAGAATAGTGAGTGCAGCTCTGGAGTATAATACAGGATGTAACTCAGGATCAGCAATGTAATGTATGTACACAGTGACTGCACCAGCAGAATAGTGAGTGCAGCTCTGGAGTATAATACAGGATGTAACTCAGGATCAGCAATGTAATGTATGTACACAGTGACTGCACCAGCAGAATAGTGAGTGCAGCTCTGGAGTATAATACAGGATGTAACTCAGGATCAGTAATGTAATGTATGTACACAGTGACTGCACCAGCAGAATAGTGAGTGCAGCTCTGGAGTATAATACAGGATGTAACTCAGGATCAGTAATGTAATGTATGTACACAATGACTGCACCAGCAGAATAGTGAGTGCAGCTCTGGAGTATAATACAGGATGTAACTCAGGATCAGTAATGTAATGTATGTACACAGTGACTGCACCAGCAGAATAGTGAGTGCTGCTCTGGAGTATAATACAGGAGGTAACTCGGGATCAGTAATGTAATGTATGTACACAGTGACTGCACCAGCAGAATAGTGAGTGCAGCTCTGGAGTATAATACAGGATGTAACTCAGGATCAGTAATGTAATGTATGTACCCAGTGACTGCACCAGCAGAATAGTGAGTGCAGCTCTGGAGTATAATACAGGAAGTAACTCAGGATCAGTAATGTAATGTATGTACACAGTGACTGCACCAGCAGAATAGTGAATACAGCTCTGGAGTATAATACAGGATGTAACTCAGGATCAGTAATGTAATGTATGTACACAGTGACTGCACCAGCAGAATAGTGAGTGCAGCTCTGGGGTATAATACAGGATGTAACTCGGGATCAGTAATGTAATGCATGTACACAGTGACTGCACCAGCAGAATAGTGAGTGCAGCTCTGGAGTATAATACAGGAAGTAGCTCAGGGTCAGTAATGTAATGTATGTACACAGTGACTGCACCAGCAGAATAGTGAGTGCAGCTCTGGGGTATAATACAGGAGGTAGCTCAGGATCAGTAATGTAATGTATGTACACAGTGACTGCACCAGCAGAATAGTGAGAGCAGCTCTGGGGTATAATACAGGAGGTAACTCAGGATCAGTAATGTAATGTATGTACACAGTGACTGCACCAGCAGAATAGTGAGTGCAGCTCTGGAGTATAATACAGGATGTAACTCAGGATCAGTAATGTAATGTATGTACACAGTGACTGCACCAGCAGAATAGTGAGTGCAGCTCTGGAGTATAATACAGGATGTAACTCAGGATCAGTAATGTAATGTATGTACACAGTGACTGCACCAGCAGAATAGTGAGTGCAGCTCTGGGGTATAATACAGGATGTAACTCAGGATCAGTAATGTAATGTATGTACCCAGTGACTGCACCAGCGGAATAGTGAGTGCAGCTCTGGAGTATAATACAGGATGTAACTCAGGATCAGTAATGTAATGTATGTACACAGTGACTGCACCAGCAGAATAGTGAGCGCAGCTCTGGAGTATAATACAGGATGTAACTCAGGATCAGTAATGTAATGTATGTACACAGTGACTGCACCAGCAGAATAGTGAGTGCAGCTCTGGAGTATAATACAGGAGGTAACTCAGGATCAGTAATGTAATGTATGTACACAGTGACTCCACCAGCAGAATAGTGAGTGCAGCTCTGCAGTATAATACAGGATGTAACACAGGATCAGTAATGTAATGTATGTACACAGTGACTGCACCAGCAGAATAGTGAGTGCAACTCTGGAGTATAATACAGGAGGTAACTCAGGATCAGTAATGTAATGTATGTACACAGTGACTGCACCAGCAGAATAGTGAGTGCAGCTCTGGGGTATAATACAGGATGTAACTCAGGATCAGTAATGTAATGCATGTACACAGTGACTGCACCATCAGAATAGTGAGTGCAGCTCTGGAGTATAATACAGGATGTAACTCAGGATCAGTACAGGATCAGTAATGTAATGTATGTACACAGTGACTCCACCAGCAGAATAGTGAGTGCAGCTCTGCAGTATAATACAGGATGTAACACAGGATCAGTAATGTAATGTATGTACACAGTGACTCCACCAGCAGAATAGTGAGTGCAGCTCTGCAGTATAATACAGGATGTAACACAGGATCAGTAATGTAATGTATGTACACAGTGACTCCACCAGCAGAATAGTGAGTTCCGCTCTGGAGTATAATACAGGATGTAACTCAGGATCAGTAATGTAATGTATGTACACAGTGACTGCACCAGCAGAATAGTGAGTGCAGCTCTGCAGTATAATACAGGATGTAACACAGGATCAGTAATGTAATGTATGTACACAGTGACTCCACCAGCAGAATAGTGAGTGCAGCTCTGCAGTATAATACAGGATGTAACACAGGATCAGTAATGTAATGTATGTACACAGTGACTGCACCAGCAGAATAGTGAGTGCAGCGCTGGAGTATAATACAGGATGTAACTCGGGATCAGTAATGTAATGCATGTACACAGTGACTGCACCAGCAGAATAGTGAGTGCAGCTCTGGAGTATAATACAGGAGGTAGCTCAGGGTCAGTAATGTAATGTATGTACACAGTGACTGCACCAGCAGAATAGTGAGTGCAGCTCTGGGGTATAATACAGGAGGTAGCTCAGGATCAGTAATGTAATGTATGTACACAGTGACTGCACCAGCAGAATAGTGAGTGCAGCTCTGGGGTATAATACAGGAGGTAACTCAGGATCAGTAATGTAATGTATGTACACAGTGACTGCACCAGCAGAATAGTGAGTGCAGCTCTGGAGTATAATACAGGATGTAACTCAGGATCAGTAATGTAATGTATGTACACAGTGACTGCACCAGCAGAATAGTGAGTGCAGCTCTGGAGTATAATACAGGAGGTAGCTCAGGATCAGTAATGTAATGTATGTATACAGTGACTGCACCAGCAGAATAGTGAGTGCAGCTCTGGGGTATAATACAGGAGGTAGCTCAGGATCAGTAATGTAATGTATGTACACAGTGACTGCACCAGCAGAATAGTGAGTGCAGCTCTGGAGTATAATACAGGATGTAACTCAGGATCAGTAATGTAATGTATGTACACAGTGACTGCACCAGCAGAATAGTGAGCGCAGCTCTGGAGTATAATACAGGATGTAACTCAGGATCAGTAATGTAATGTATGTACACAGTGACTGCACCAGCAGAATAGTGAGTGCAGCTCTGGAGTATAATACAGGATGTAACTCGGGATCAGTAATGTAATGTATGTACACAGTGACTGCACCAGCAGAATAGTGAGTGCAGCTCTGGGGTATAATACAGGATGTAACTCAGGATCAGTAATGTAATGTATGTACCCAGTGACTGCACCAGCGGAATAGTGAGTACAGCTCTGGAGTATAATACAGGATGTAACTCAGGATCAGTAATGTAATGTATGTACACAGTGACTGCACCAGCAGAATAGTGAGTGCAGCTCTGGAGTATAATACAGGATGTAACTCAGGATCAGTAATGTAATGTATGTACACAGTGACTGCACCAGCAGAATAGTGAGTGCAGCTCTGGAGTATAATACAGGATATAACTCAGGATCAGTAATGTAATGTATGTACACAGTGACTGCACCAGCAGAATAGTGAGTGCAACTCTGGAGTATAATACAGGAGGTAACTCAGGATCAGTAATGTAATGTATGTACACAGTGACTACACCAGCAGAATAGTGAGTGCAGCTCTGGAGTATAATACAGGATGTAACTCAGGATCAGTAATGTAATGTATGTACACAGTGACTGCACCAGCAGAATAGTGAGTGCAGCTCTAGAGTATAATACAGGATGTAACTCAGGATCAGTAATGTAATGTATGTACACAGTGACTGCACCAGCAGAATAGTGAGTGCAGCTCTGGAGTATAATACAGGATGTAACTCAGGATCAGTAATGTAATGTATGTACACAGTGACTGCACCAGCAGAATAGTGAGTGCAGCTCTAGAGTATAATACAGGATGTAACTCCGGATCAGTAATGTAATGTATGTACACAGTGACTGCACCAGCAGAATAGTGAGTGCAGCTCTGGAGTATAATACAGGAGGTAACTCAGGATCAGTAATGTAATGTATGTACACAGTGACTCCACCAGCAGAATAGTGAGTGCAGCTCTGCAGTATAATACAGGATGTAACACAGGATCAGTAATGTAATGTATGTACACAGTGACTGCACCAGCAGAATAGTGAGTGCAACTCTGGAGTATAATACAGGAGGTAACTCAGGATCAGTAATGTAATGTATGTACACAGTGACTCCACCAGCAGAATAGTGAGTGCAGCTCTGGAGTATAATATAGGATGTAACTCAGGATCAGTAATGTAATGTATGTACACAGTGACTGCACCAGCAGAATAGTGAGTGCAGCTCTGCAGTATAATACAGGATGTAACACCGGATCAGTAATGTAATGTATGTACACAGTGACTGCACCAGCAGAATAGTGAGTGCAGCGCTGGAGTATAATACAGGATGTAACTCAGGATCAGTAATGTAATGTATGTACACAGTGACTGCACCAGCAGAATAGTGAGTGCAGCTCTGGAGTATAATACAGGATGTAACTCAGGATCAGTAGTGTAATGTATGTACACAGTGACTGCACCAGCAGAATAGTGAGTGCAGCTCTGGAGTATAATACAGGATGTAACTCAGGATCAGTAATGTAATGTATGTACACAGTGACTGCACCAGCAGAATAGTGAGTGCAGCTCTGGAGTATAATACAGGATGTAACTCAGGATCAGTAATGTAATGTATGTACACAGTGACTGCACCAGCAGAATAGTGAGTGCAGCTCTGGAGTATAATACAGGATGTAACTCAGGATCAGTAATGTAATGTATGTACACAGTGACTGCACCAGCAGAATAGTGAGTGCAGCTCTGGAGTATAATACAGGATGTAACTCAGGATCAGTAATGTAATGTATGTACACAGTGACTGCACCAGCAGAATAGTGAGTGCAGCTCCGGAGTATAATACAGGATGTAACTCAGGATCAGTAATGTAATGTATGTACACAGTGACTGCACCAGCAGAATAGTGAGTGCAGCTCCGGAGTATAATACAGGGTGTAACTCAGGATCAGTAATGTAATGTATGTACACAGTGACTGCACCAGCAGAATAGTGAGTGCAGCTCTGGAGTATAATACAGGAGGTAGCTCAGGATCAGCAATGTAATGTATGTACACAGTGACTGCACCAGCAGAATAGTGAGTGCAGCTCTGGAGTATAATGCAGCATACTTTCTATAGTACCATGATTTT